>NC_087193.1:6342183-6427183 GCF_035594125.1 Scylla paramamosain | reverse complement strand
ATGGGTAATTGTAGAAGAAGAATTGATAATAGAGAGTAATAGATAATTCAAGTGTAAAAATTGTTGTGTTAGTCAATAGTAAGAAGAGAGAGTTGAAGTGAGAGAGAGAGAGAGAGAGAGAGAGAGAGAGAGAGAGAGAGAGAGAGAGAGAGAGAGAGAGAGAGAGAGAGAGAGAGAGAGAGAGCGAGCAGCGGCACACTCCCTGTAAGGACTGTAGCACCTGCCCCCTCCCCCTTCCCCCACAGCCCCCACCCGGCCCGCCCCTGCCCGGGAGTGCCACCGCCGCACCCACTCTCACTCTGCCTCAGTGCGGGAGTCCAGCACGGCACGCTCTTACCATGTCGAGCTGTCCAACACCCTGTATGGGGGAGACCTGCGCACCCCAGAGACCCCCAGCCTCATGACCCAGAGCATGGACCCTGCCATCCTGTCCCAGTTGGCTGGCCCCACCCCCCGCAGCCACACAGACCTCATGTCCCGCAGCCTGGGGGCTGAGCAGATGTCCCGCTCGCTGGGCATCGATCCCATGAGTCAGTCCATGGGGGAGGAGGACTTCAAGCGGGCAGACTTTGACCCCATGACCCAGAGCCAGGGCCCCAAGCAGCTGGCGCGGTGCCTGGCCCAGCCTGACCCCACGGACCTGATGACCCGCAGCCTGGACCTGGGCCACCTCACCAACGGGGAGGCCGAGGTGTGGGGAGAACGCGTGGCCCACCCTTCCCACGGCCACCCACGCCCCACCAGTCTGTTTGGGGCCGAGACTGACCTGGCCGTGGAGGACGTGGCCCACCAAGGTAGTGCGTCTGTCACCTCACCACCTCACCACCTCGCCCTCTGCCTCTCATCACCACTACCACTACCACCACCAAACAGAATGCTCCACTCTCTGACACTCTCCCAAATCAAGACGTAACAAGATGTGTCACTTTCCCAGCCCTTTCAGAGTCTTGGCCCCTCCCCACCACCACCACAACCACCACCAGTGTTACTACCATTACTGACTGTCTCCCTACACTCTGAACCTGATGACAGCCATTGTAGTAGTGTAGAGAGTGGAGTTTTCCTGTAGCTTGTATGACAGTTATTTGGTCTGTCACTCTTCTTGTCATTAGCATTTAGTCTTCACAGTTTTGTCTTATCCATGCATTGCACTGCCTCTCAGCCACAACTCTCTGAGCCAACAAATCTTGGTGTGGGTATTGAGTCTTGTAGAGCCAGTCGTAGTGTGTTGTAGTGTTTCCTTACTTAACCATTCTGATATCAGCAACACATGCTACTTTTCCTTACTGTCTGTGGTGTGAAATTTTTATAAGTAAGGAATAGATAAGGTTCTGTAGTTTAGTTAAGTTTGATTGTCAAAGTTTCCTGTAGCAAATTAAATGTAAAGTAAGAATTTTTTTTAGTTCAGTAAATATTAATGTTTGTTTAGCACCCAAGTTAATTTTGGAGGATAGTAAATATATAATTGAAATTTTGAGAGTTGAGTAATACTTTATTATTAACTGTTAGGATCTTGTGTATGGAAGGAAAGCACCCAAGTTACTTTTTGGAATAGTGAATATATAACCAGTATCTTTGTGTTGAATAACATTTCATAATGAACTGTTAGAATCTTGAGTATGAAAGAGGAGGTGAAGCTGGGTGAGGGAGATGGTGATGAGTGTGGTGACCTTTCCAGAGGTGAGCAGTCAGCTGGTTGGCTCCAGCAAGTTTGTTCCAGCACCGGAGAGCATCATGAGTCCAGAGTTCCAGGCCGCTGTTGCCTCTCAGCCCGCACAAAGCCACAGCACAGTGCCGCCTTCAGGGTGAGTGTTGCTGTGTGCTGTGTGTCACAGTTGGGTGCTGGCTGTGTCTGGCTACACTGGGTTACATCATATTTCAAACACCTACACCATTCCCTGATAAGTTGTGGGGTTGAGTTTCACTGCATTACACCAACTGTAGCATTAGGTTAGGTGAGGACGAGTGACAGTGAGGAATATTGATGCAGCAGTCAGATATTGGCCAGGACAGTGAGAGGTGGGTTTGTTTCAGGTCCTCGGGGCGGTCCCACAGCCAGCAGAATGCCAGTGTGGGTCGGCCCAGCGCAGCGTGCAGCTCTCCTCGCCCTCCTCCGTCCAGCAGAGTGCAGCCTTCCCCCGCCCCGCAGCCCCAGGCCTCCCCAAGGGTAATGGTTGCTGTATTTCACACCAACATACACACAGCATGCACACCAGAGCAGTTTTTTGTTGATAGGTTAAGCTTATTATGGACTAATGTACCAGTTTTCCTTCAGTCAGTGCTGCTTTGTGCATTTCTTTCTTTAGTGGTTTCCTGAATGTTTAGTGTTCTCTTAATTACAGTTGCACATTCAGCCTTTACATTAAAATCTATAGTGTTCTTTTAGTTACAGCTGCACAGTCAGTCCTTACATTGCAATCAACAGTTATTAATTACAGCTGTGCATTCATCCACTCATCCCTCACACTGACACTGTTCTTGAAGCTGCTCACTCAGCATTCACATTGCAATCAACACTATTCTTAATTACAGCTGCTCTTTTTGCCCTCACACTAACTCTTTTCTTGAAGCTGTTTACTCAGCTGTCATGAAACGATCACAGCTGCACACTCAGTCTTCATATTACAATCATTACTGTTCCTACAGCTGCTCTTTCCGTCCTCACACAGCAGCCAACACAGCTCCTCCTGTCATTGCAGCAAGCAGGAGTGTCAGCAACGCCAGCTGCTGTTCGATCGTCCTCAGCCACTCGTCCCCGGGCCTCCCCTATGAAGAGTCCTGCCCCTACAACCTCCGCCAACATGGACATACCCAGAGGCTCTCCCTCCCGCAGCCAGCGCCCTGCCGCTGCCCCTGCTGGTGTCAGTGGGGGCCCCTCCACCCTTCCACGACCCAAGCCTTCCCCACGACCTGCTCCCAGATATGTGAGGTCATTGTCTGTGGAGCCGGTGTCAAGGTGAGGCTGCCCACTTAGTGTCCCTCAGTCCTCAGCCACCAACATAGAAACATTAACTCTCTATTATAACCCACATTACCATCAGCCTCACAGTGTTCAGTGTCTCTTAACTCTCAAGGCACCAGCATAAAGCATCAAACTTGTGTACTGTTACCCTCACATTACCACCAACCTCAAAATATTTCACCTCAGTGCTCTCATACTCCTCATCCTGACAGAAGGCAAGGCAACTCAAGAAAGAAGGTGCCATCTCCTCACCACGGCTGTTCAGATGCAGACTCGGACAACACAGACTCAGAGATGTCGGCCTCCAAGCTGCAGACCATCAAGAGCATTGCCGCTGAGCGTAAACAGACGGAGAAGAGAGGCCGAGAGCTTCCACATGTGGCCCACACCTACGACCCAGAGAAGTACAAGAGTGGCGCCCAAGCCAGGACTCTGGATGGCAGTGAGTTCATGCCTGTTGCTGTTGATCAGATCTCTTAAGTGTAAGTTACATGGCAAGAAAATGACAGCATTTCTTCTCACACAAAGGGCATAAAAGGATGTGCATTAGTTCACATTGCATGAGTGAAAGACAGGCTTTTCACTGCTCTCGTCTCCACAGAGAATGGCCGCAGACGCTCCAGCAACAGCAGCAGTGGCAGCAGCAGTTCGGGCATGACCAAGCAGCAGGCAGCCATCACGCTGCAGAAGCACTGGCGGGGGTACCAGACACGCAATTATGACCCGCACGCCGCCAGGATCAGAGACGACATCAGGCACTCCCGTGCTGAGCAGCACATCAAGTGAGGCTCCCCCCTCCTGCTTGTGTGGCACTGCTGGCCTGCTGCTGGTTTTGTGTTATGCCACCAGTACCCTCTATTCTCCTGCTGAATTAGATGGTTTTGTGTTCCTATGTAGAGCTCTGAATCTGTGTAATGGTGAAAAATCTGACTGACTGGTGATCTATGCTGGTTGAATAAGATGGCTCATTGTTCATCTGTGGAACTTTGGGTCTGTCTGACATCCAGAAATGGATAGCAAGGAAGCAGTAAGAGGTGGTGTGTGATCACATCTGACTGACTGCTGACTCCTGCTAGTTTGCTGTTTTGTGTCAGCAGTGCCATCTTCTCTGCTGCTCCATGGGATAGTTTAGTGTTAACCTGTAGAGCCCTAGGGTCTGTGTAATGCCAAAAGTTAGCAGTAACTAGTTTAGTTTTGATCTGTAGCACTCTTGAGTCTGTTTAATGTCAAAAAGACGGTAGTAACTAGTTTAGTGTTTGTGTGGAGCTCTGGGTCTGTTTGGTGCCAAGAAATGAGCAATAACTAAGCATTAAGCAGACAGTGTGTGACACCACCCTCACACACTTCTCCTGCACCTCCCCCTGGCAGACACCTGACGGAAAAGCTGCGCAGCACGGAGGAGGCACTGGAGCGTGAGCGGCGGCTGAGACACATGCAGCTAGAGGCAATCCGTACCCTGTGGCGGGAGATACAGAAGCTGCAGGCCAGTAAGAGGGACGGTGGCCTCAACACCCCTTCCACCCCCATGACTCCCCTCACCCCCCTCACTCCCATGGATAACAGCAACAGGGAGGGGGCACAGGCAGGGACTGCAGCTGCCCCAGCACCTGTGGCTGCTCCGGGGGGAGGCAAAAAATACTCAGAGGAGAGTGTGAAGGAGCTTACGCAGTTTTGTGCTGCATTGCAAGGCCAGGTAAGAGAGAAAGTAAGAGAGAGAGAGAGAGAGAGAGGGCAGTTTCTTTTCCACATTTTACCTTATCACAGGTGGCACATTTTCTCACATAAGTCATAATGAAGACAGCTGTGCCATGTCTGAGCTCCTGCAGTGTAGTGTGGTGGTCCACAAGACATTCCCTTTCTATCTGGGGCTGATTGGCCAAAGAGTGTGAATGATATGTGTGTGTGTGTGTGTGTGTGTGTGTGTGTGTGTGTGTGTGTGTGTGTGTGTGTGTGTGTGTGTGTGTGTGTGTGGGATGCTTTGTCTGGTCCACCCTGTGTGGGATTGCTGGCCTGGTGTGTAGATAGATAAATAGGTAGATAGGCACAAAAAAGAGACAGGAATGAGTGTGTAGTGCATTCTGCCATTGCCAGTGTTTTCCCTCAGGTGGGGCAGCTGCAAGACTCCCTCTCAATGGTGACACAGGTGATGAATGCGTTCTGCAACCTGCCGGGCTCCCAGTCCCTGCTGACCATGTCCCAATCCAGTGGGTCGGGTCAGGAGAGGTCGCCAGGTGGGGCCAGTTCCCCACCCTCACAGAGCATAGCCTCTGTGTCTGTGCCGCTGAGTGAGTCTGTGACCTCCCTCACACATTCTATCTGCGCCCTCACCACCTCCATCGTCAAGTCCCCCTCTGGCCAGAGGGAGCAGCAGAGTGGGGTGCAGCGGGGGGGCCAGGTGGTGGCGGCGGTGATAGTGGGGGAGGAGGAGCACAGTGGTGGGGAGCACTCCAGCGATGGGTCAGAAGGCACGCCGGTGGCCTGCCAGAAGCAGCCGCTGCCACACCTGCACATGCTGCTAGACGCAGCCGTGTCTGTGGCCTCCGCTGACCTCAACTCCACGGCGCTGGACGTCTCCACGCTGTCGGTGGACTCCACGGAGGGTGGCGAGGCAGGTGACACCACCGGCCGGGACGAGGCGGAGCTGTCCGAGTCCAGCCAATCATCACTCTCCGGCAGCCTGTCGGGCAGCTGCTCTGGAAACCAGTCTGAGGGTGGCAGGCAGGGCAGTGCTGGTGCTGGTGCTGGCGTTGGCAGTGGTGCAGGGGGACCTCTGCGGCCATCGTCCCTCCCAGTTGCCCGCCCCCACACCCCCCGCACCACTGCCTCCTGACCCGCTGGTCCTCCTTCTTCACTGCCCCTCTACCTGCTCCCTCCCTCCTCCTCCTCTTCCTCCTCCTCCTCATCCCTGTGCCTCCCCCTACGGCCAGCACCGAGAGCTATCCAGCACTATGCTTCAGCCCTGTTATCCTCAGTGTTCATGGACCTCACCCTGCCAGCCCCCTGCCAGCCACACTGAGGCCACACCACACCACACCACACCACACCACACCACACCACACCACACCACACCACACCACACCACCATTCTGCCAGCCTGGTGCCAGCCCAACTGAGGCCCCCCCTACCACCACACCACCACACTACCACAGGGAACACAGGCACACCACATTCTGCACCACTCACTTACACACTCACTCACTGCTTGGCATTTAATTATTTGGACACGTTTGATCTCAACATTCTGGCCTGTCTGTAACAAGGAAGGTCATGGTGAGTCGCAGAGTGTGACTAGTGTGATTTGCAAAGGCCAGCTGGTGTTACAGACGGGTTGTGTCAAAAACTAACTTGGCGCTAGTGATGATTGAAGCTTGAATCTCTGCCAAAGTTGAGTCGAGGAATGTGGTTTTCCTGTCAGCTAAGAGAATGCTTAGCAGGGAACTGTCTGCCTCACTGCATGGCTTTGGTTCTCATTAAGGTTGTGTCTGAATGGATAAGCTGCTACGTATGTGTACAGTACATGCCACAATCATGATTAGAGTAATGTGTTGCCTCCTCAGAACCTTTCAGTAAGTCAGTACTCATGACAAAAACATCATTACTCTTATTCACAATTAGTCAATACAAAGATGTGATTTTTTTTATTTGTACTTTGGAAATGCTTGTGTGTGCATGTGTGTGTGTGTGTGTGTGTGTGTGTGTGTGTGTGTGTGTGTGTGTGTGTGGATGTCAGCCTGGTGTTTAGAAAGATGGGTAGACCAAGATTACAATGTGTTTGGGACCTTGAAAATTAAGCCTGAGTTCATCCATCTCTCTCTACCCTGGCCTGCCATCCTTGGAAGGCACATACGTACATTCACAAGCATTCCTTCTCTTTATGGTAGAATTAGATCACGCAAAAACTATCATCATCATTTCATCAGTATTTTGAGAAGCCATTTGCCAGAGCAGAAGGAGGAGGCTTTTATGTTCCTGGAGGAGGAGGAGGGGGTCAAGGTGTCTGAGATATAGAAAGTTAAATAGACAGATAATAGGACAGAAGTTCATTAGATTTTTTGGTTGATAAAAGTAAGTATATTGTAGTGATGGAGACTTACAGGTAATAACTTCATTACATCTTTGGTCTGTGAAAGCAAGTATACATTTAGTTGTGTTGGAAATTCATAGGCAGTTAGTTCATGGTATGTTTTTTTTTAGAAGTAGATTTACTGTAGTGATGAAGATTTTTGGGCAGAGTTCATCAAAAGTTAATCAATTTTGAAAGTAAGCGTTGATGTCATTGGTAATATTTTCTTAGTTAGCAACCCATGCATCAATTAGCAGTGATCTTCAGTTGTGAGATTAGAAAGTGCATATATATATTCTATATATACTCTATATATTAAAAGAGAAACACATGAGGCAAAGCTATTTAAAGTACTCATATTCTTAGGAGATAAGAAATTGTCCTCTATAAGTGTAACAAAAAACAAGATATATTTCCGACGAAGGAAGGTTCCATATTTTTGTGACTGTGATCTCAGTATTGGCTGGCAGACAGTTCCCTGCACCGCTGCATCTCTATGGCTCCTTTGTCATGTCACAAGATTTTCACATATAAAAGTCTCAATATTTATATCACAAGACCTCAATGAGCACTCCACTCCTGTCATTCTGTGCAGGATTGAACCGTGACGTCTCGGTGAACACACTTTCCTCATGACAGGGATAAAGACCATGCTGATAAAAATGTATGCTTTACTGATCTCATCTTGGGTAATGCAGCTCAAAACAGTTCAGCCGTTGACTTAACTAACGGATAACACAGCTGGATGACAGAAGTGGATGAGCGAATTGAGGACTGTATATTTTGATGAGTGTAGTTGTCCCAATCCAATGAGTGAGAGAGAGAGAGAGAGTGGCTCCCAGCGAGTGGTGGCCACAAAGCAGGCATTCCCATGTCACGCGGGCACAACTTGACCCTTAGCAGCGCAGCTTTCCCTCTCCTGTGTGTGGGCCCAGCACGGTACCACCGCCACCACCGCCGCCGCCGCCGCTGTCATGATGTGTCGTTTGTACTGCGGAGAGAAGCATGTGTGTCATCTGGAGGCCAAGTATTCTCTAGTCATGGATAGTCATCATATGTTTTCAATGTGCTGTGTTAGTCATAGTGGCAGCTTAGTACTGACGACAACATGATCCAAGACTGTATTGTTATTTTAAGTCCTACATACATACATAGTGAAAGGATTGTTTTAGGTGTATATATGTGTATGAATTTTATTGTATTGTTTTTATTATTCTGTTGCACACAAACTAGGATGTATACTCTTCTTTTGTATTGAGGAAGGAGGTGGGAAGGTTATTATTGGGCCTGCTTGCCTTGTTGTCACGAAGGGCACCACTCACAGCGCTGGCTCACCACACCAGCCTATACCAAACCCTACCAGGCAGGGGTGTGCATGCCCTCTGCCGGCAAGCTTGGCTGTGGAGTGTCACCTGCCCAAGATGCGTGGGCTTACACCACCACCACCACCACCACCACCACTTCTTGGTCAGGATGGAATGTAAAGAACATGAGAAAACAAGGGTTGGTGTAGGAAGCCATCAAGCCTACATGTGGCAGTCCCTGTATAAAACATGCCTACCTGTTTCCACCTGTCAGCCTTGTCCTAAGGGTGTGTGGCAGCTCATGTGCCTGGGCACGTGAACACACCACTGGAATACTGACCTTGTAGTGGGCCTAAGTTTTTTCACCATGCTGTTTCTGCTCCACATTCAGTGTTTCCAAACATGCTTTACATCAATGGATAAACAGCATTAAGTGCAGGAAGGTATTTGTACTGCAGTGGTGTCACTCTTATCACTTCTGGGCCAAGCTGGGAAGATTTATTATGGTGGTCAGGTTGTCCATCTATCCCAGCTTGACTCAGGACTGTTGCTTGGAAGGTTGTCTTTAGGATTTGTGCAGGAATGATGCCTGGCAGATGGCAGAACCACAGCAAAGGGTGAGGAGGAGAACACAGCCTCTCATTATCTTCTTCTGTCATGGAAATACACATTTACACCTGTGGACAAAAGTTAGACAATAGAGAGATTAATGAAGAACCTTCTTCTTCCTTTTGAAAGTGAGTAATGTCCAAACAGGGAGTCTCAAAAGTTGTGTGTGGCTCCACCATCACAACTCATTCTGGTTGGTGTGAGAGAGAGTGAGAGGCGCTGCCCTTCACCACTTGCTGATTGGACTGACAGATGGGAGAGGATGTTACCGGAAGGTGCAAGACAAACCAGTGCTGCAATTTGCTTTTCTTGCCATGAACTATTAGTACAATGCTTTTCTAGTCACACAAGCTCCAGCTGATGAGATGTGTTCTACGGATCCCTTCAGTGTGGGAGTGCAAGGAGGACAGTGTGTGTTTGACCTCCTCCTGTGCGGGTATCTTGTGACCCCTGTACTGTATGGGGCTTGCGGGACACTGTTGCACTGATACTCACTGCCTTGCTCTGACATGGTGGCCGGTGTTACGTGTGTGTGTGTGTGTGTGTGTGTGAGAGAGAGAGAGATTGTGTGTGCGTTTGTACCTACACACACACACACGTTTGGTCTATTAGTCATTAAATTTTCAGCTTGACAGTACCACCACCATCAGTGTGTCTTGTGTGTCTGTGTGTGTGTGTGTGTCAGAGCAAGGCTGGCCCAGAGCACAGTGTCCTACAAACCCACCACTTGTCATTTGACCAGAACCATGTTACCAGACGGGACAGAAACAAAGGCTGCCTGACCGTCCTCTTCCAGAAATTATGATGCACACCATTCAAAAAGATTCCACACATGTATGATATGTACGCCTTGGCAGGTCAGGAAAAAAAATTTGACCTTGTATTAAACATTTGTATAGGATAGAAACATGAAACACTGAATTAACATAAAGTAGGTCAGGGTTTGGTTCGGTCTCTCTCTCTCTCTCTCTCTCTCTCTCTCTCTCTCTCTCTCTCTCTCTCTCTCTCTCTCTCTCTCTCTCTCTCTCTCCTCTCCTCTCCTCTCCTCTCCTCTCCTCTCCTCTCCTCTCCTCTCCTCTCCTCTCCTCTCCTCTCCTCTCCTCTCCTCTTCTCTTCTCTTCTCTTCTCTTCTCTTCTCTTCTCTTCTCTCTCTCTCTCTCTCTCTCTCTCTCTCTCTCTCTCTCTCTCTCTCTCTCTCTCTCTCTCTCTCTCTCTCTCTCTCTCTCTCTCTCTCTCTCTCTCTCTCATTACACTGCTTACAAAAACATAAGACCACAAAGTTTGGCTCAGGGATTGAGAGGAATGTAAATAAATTCTGCATGAAAAAAGGAATGAGGAAATATAACCTGTACATGAATATAATGAGTGACAATGATTAGGAATGACCAATGTGCATCATAGGGAGTGACTAAAACAGGGCAGTGGTGTGGAGTGGCTGTATTAGACCCTGATTTTGTGGAGTAAGTGGTGTGTGTCATAATGAGTGAGGAGAGTGGCGGGCAGAGGTCAGTCTGTGTACGCATGTCTCCGGGAGGACAGTGTCACTGGGTGGTTGCCTCGGCCATCCTTTGGACTGTACACTCTTTATCAGTGCTATTATATTGCTCCATGACCTGTAATGTCAAGCAAGCTGCCTTACTTTTTTGGAATAATACTGGAAGAAGAATCCTTCATAGGTGTAAGGGTCTTTTATATTACTGTATTTGTACTGGAATTATTATTATTATTATTATTATTATTATTATTATTATTATTATTATTATTATTATTATTATTATTATTATTATTATTAATTAATTAATTTATTTGTTTATTTGTTTGTTTATGTGTTTATAATTTTGTTAATTATGTTTTGTTGAGATGATGAGTTGTGTTGCTTTGACAGTACCCGAGTCCTGACCTGTGTGCTCTCTGGCACCCCTCGCTGGACACAAAGCCAGGGTGGGCAGTGATAGGGTGGGACAACGCCCCCACACACCCCCCACAACATCCCCACCTGGCCACACTGAACACCCCTCCAGTGCTTGCTGCCCATGCCACTCAGCTGTGTTGTCGGGAGAATCTCAGTGACAGTAGTGTTACTTTTGTAGCGTCACATCACGTCACGTCACGTCATGCATCAGACACTCATGGGAACAGTTTCGCTGGACCAGTCGTTCCTCTGTAAAGGAATAATCTTTGACATGCTTTGAGAATCCTTTAGCTGTGGCTGTGAAAATTGCAAGAGACGAGTTGATCAGCAGAAGGCAGCTCTTAAACATTCACATTTTCAAACTAATACTAAACTAAAAGCAGTACTATTATGGAATATCTATCTCCCTATAAGGCCAAGGTAGTTCAGACAAGTTACTGTTGTGCTTCGTCTCACTATGAGATATGAGTATATTGGAGGAGGAGGAGGCGGGAGTTCCCAATCATGGTGATACCAAACTAAAAGTGATAATATTATGGACTATCTATCTATAAGACTGAGGTATTTCAGACAAAGTACAATGCTTTGTTGCACTATGGGATAAGAGTACAGAGGAGGAGGAGGAGGAGGAGGGGGGGGTGTTTCCCAGTCCTCATGCTATGCGCCTCTTAATCAGCGTCTCTAAACACAGGCAATATTCCTTACTGCATGACTGTCAGGATGCCTATATTTCCACAGGGGACTGAGGAATGGTGTTGCTTTGTATAGGTGTTCATTAATGCATTTGTTTACTTATTTATTCATTTATGTGATGTGTAGGTTCTTTTTCTTTTCAAGTTCAGAACTGGTTTCTAGAGAGTGTGTTTGTGTGTGTGTGTGTGTGTGTGTGTGTGTGTGTGTGTGTGTGTGTGTGTGTGTTGCAAGTGTTCAGTGTAAAGGATTCTCAAACTGCAAGTCACTAATGTCATTCAGATTAATTAAATCATGTCATTTATTCCCAACTCAGTGGCAACACTTCATTCATTCCAACACACACACACACACACACACACCACACACACACACACACACACACACACACACACACACACACACACACACACACACACACACACACACACACACACTACCATTATCAAACCAACAGCTACACTGATGTACTGATGTACACATAGTAATGTGGAACCAGTTGTTATATCATTGAATATTGCCATGTTCTTTGTTATGTCAGTTTATTTATTCAGTCATTTATTTATTTACTTATTTATTTGTATTCATGTGTGTATTTGATTATTTATTTATTTGTTTGTTTGTTTATCAGTGTACATTTTCCAGATAATTGTTACAGTTTAACACCTTGATCTGCAGACTAGTCATGTGAAATGAAATAATGGGCTTTCATCCCCATCTTTAGTACATCATTTTATTCATCCTTGCTTTGAGGAAGCAGAGGGAAGGCTGGGAGAGTAGAGCAGCTGCCAGGCATGTGAGAAAGAGGCTGCAGTGTGAAAGGAATTGCTATTCCCTCTAAGATTTCAGGCCAGTGTGGTCCGTGTTGTAGGTGAGTATTGTCCTGCAGCAACAGGAACACTGGTATTCGTGGACGTGGTGGGCAGGCATCTTGGTGCTTTAGTGTCACTTCTTGAAATTTGCACCACTGACATTACTCTGACCATTCTTTATTGATCAGTAATTTACATGTGAGTGAGATAATAAGAAAGCAGTTTTCATGAATCAAATTATCTTTTCACTTTTGAAGGGCATCATTATCATCATTATTAATATTGATGTGAGATAATGTTAAGAGAAAATATCTATTTGCACAAGAAAACATTTTGTGAGGAAAAGTAGCATGGTAAATGTGCAAGCTGTTATTTTGTTATTTAAACCTATCTTATTGCAGATCTGTGGTCAGTTTCCAGGTAAAGGAATGATTGCATTGCATCAGTGCTGGCCTGGCAGTGTGCAGCAGCACAGGAAAAGGAGAGAGTGTGGCGCTGTGGTAGTCCAGCGGCTCCTTGCTGGTGGTGTGTAGGCCTTGTGATTCTGTCATCTTGCTGTGGGTAGGTATGGTCTCTCAGTATTGTAGTGAATCATTGTCAATGATTAACTAGTGTGTAGGAGGCAGTAGCAAGGGTGTTCTGCTCTCTTTCTCATATTCTCTTTCATTCTTTAGCAGTGTTGTCTTATTTTCTGGGATCATAATTACATCCTCTCCATCTTAATATTTCCCTCTACCTCTCCACAATTTACATTATTATGCTCAATCTTTGTTACTTCCATCTAACAGCTTTGCTTCACTGCATATTCCTGTGGTGGTGCCAGTGTTTTCTCATCCCTTGTTTGTCCTTCCCTCAATCAAGCTTCATGTTTCTTGCCACATTTATCTTTATTCCTCCTGTCCATCTTAATAAATTTTTTTAGCCTAGAACAGATTAAAGGAATATAATGGAAACTTCTAGAACAGATTAAAGGAATATAATGGAAACTTGCATGTCACTTTATTTATTTATTTTTTTTCCTGCTTATATACATTGTCAATATTCACTTCTAGATGCTGTGCAGTACAGACGGAGCTGGGATGCAAGACCAAGAGTGATGCAGACTCCCAACATTGTGGGTCTTTGGCCTCTGAACTGTCCTGGTGAGGCACAACCAGCTGCTCCTGTGATGGCTGCACTAGATGTGAGGTGGTGAGTGGATGAAAGATTATGTAGAGGTCATTATGTGGTGTCAACTGAGAGAGAGAGAGAGAGAGAGAGAGAGAGAGAGAGAGAGAGAGAGAGAGAGAGAGAGAGAGAGAGAGAGAGAGAGAGAGAGAGAGAGAGAGAGAGAGAGAGAGAATAAAAAAAAAAAAAAATTCTAAAATACCATGTCCTTAAAAAATACAAGATGCATATAAAATTACCACTTATGGATTTGTTTTCCCTGAATGAGAACACTTGAAAACTGAAGATTGTGACAAGAGAGAGAAGGATGACAGTAAGGGAAGGTGCAATCAACAAGACATGATCAAAGATACAGTATAACACCAACAACAAAGATAAGAGTCCCATCAGGCATGCTTCCTTGCTGGTGTGGGACTTGAAAACAGCTGCAAAGATGACACATTGCACCTCATTTGGGAGCTGGACGTAGTCTGGTGTACTCTGTGTAAGCAGGCAGGTCAAGGATGCAGCTCAGTGGTGTCAGGAATGCCTGCAGGAACAGTAGGTAACTAACAGGCTGACAACAGTAGTCCATACCACACCAGTCAAGGTGGTAAACAGGTAATGTATAAAAACAAACTGAATAAAACTAACTACTATTCCAGAAAACTTATACACACAAAATGTTACACATGTATAACATTACTCACCACTGTGTTGCCCTGGCAAGCCTTGCTGTTGTTCCCAAGAGACCCGTCCTGCAACAAAAACAAGCATGAGAACAGGTCTCCAGGAGTCACCGAGACAGTAATGCAGGCAACAGTCAGCCAAAACAGCCATGAATAGTTTCATAAGATTCAAGCGGTAATTCTTCTCATCACATTCACTGCACCAAGCTGAGGCCCAGGCCTGACCACACTGGTAGCTTACCTATGCACCAGCAGGACTGCAGCAAAGCAAGCACCTCAGTGACCACACAGCTGAAAAAGACAGGTTTGTTGTCAAGCCTGTCACACGCACACTGTTAACTTCAGTTACTTGTGGCCTCAGATTTTGTTCTCAATCTCAATCAGGAATCAGGGGATTGACAGATTGTATAAAAACTTCACCAGGATAACCAAAAAGTAAAGATGTCATGATAACCCATCACTAAACTGTTGACAGAGATATCTTTACTAAACAGTCTACATCAATTTACAAGTCTCACTAGCAAGCTGTGAAAACTACATTTCTTAACAAAGTGAAAGGAATCATCAACATACAGTTTAATAATCTCAACATAACTCACCACTGTGTTGCCCTGGCAAGCCTTCCAGCATTACTGCCAAGGGATCTGTCCTGCAACAAAAGCAACAAGCATAAGAACAGGTCACAGGAGTCACCGAGACAGTATTGCAGGCAAAGTCAGACAAAACAGCCGTGATTAGTTTCATGATGATCAACCGGTAATTCCTCTCATCACATTTGAGTTCAACATGTGGCCAGACCACACTGGTGGGCTTACCTGTACGAGGGTGTGCCAGCAGCACAGCAGGGTAACATAACAGACCAGCAGGACAGCAAGCACCTCAACACACACCTGAGGTGCAACAATTTCCTTGTCAAACACATCACACACATGCTGCTGAACTCCAACCATTTGTGATCTCAGAAGATACTGTTCTCAATCAGGAATCAGGGGATTGACAGATAAATTTCATCAGATTTATCAGAAATGAAAACGAACTGGTGAAGATGTCATGATAATGCATCACTACACTATTAGGATGGAAATATTGTAATGATTCAGTGAATTACATTCTCCATTACAAAACAATGACAAACTGTTCTATTATAAATAACTAAGGTGGGTGGTGTTGAACCCAGATCTGACAGCCCGAAGAGATGCCTTAGTTGAGTGAACAAGGCACCTCAGGATCAGTCTTGCTTTGGCTTGTGTTTGTGTCCTGTTGCTCACACTATCTCAAAGTTTTTAAGATTAACTTGCACATCTTGCTAACAAGCTGTAAAAACTACATTTCTTGAAAAGAATCATATACAAGAAAATCTCAACATTACTCACCACTGTGTTGCCCTGGCAAGCCTTGCTGTTGTTCCCAAGAGACCCGTCCTGCAACAAAAGCAACAAGCATGAGAACAGGTCTCCAGGTGTCACCGAGACAGTAATGCAGGCAACAGTCAGCCAAAACAGCCATGAATAGTTTCATAAGATTCAAGCGGTAATTCTTCTCATCACATTCACTGCACCAAGCTGAGGCCCAGGCCTGACCACACTGGTAGCTTACCTATGCACCAGCAGGACTGCAGCAAAGCAAGCACCTCAGTGACCACACAGCTGAAAAAGACAGGTTTGTTGTCAAGCCTGTCACACGCACACTGTTAACTTCAGTTACTTGTGGCCTCAGATTTTGTTCTCAATCTCAATCAGGAATCAGGGGATTGACAGATTGTATAAAAACTTCACCAGGATAACCAAAAAGTAAAGATGTCATGATAACCCATCACTAAACTGTTGACAGAGATATCTTTACTAAACAGTCTACATCAATTTACAAGTCTCACTAGCAAGCTGTGAAAACTACATTTCTTAACAAAGTGAAAGGAATCATCAACATACAGTTTAATAATTTCAACATAACTCACCACTGTGTTGCCCTGGCAAGCCTTCCAGCATTACTGCCAAGGGATCCGTCCTGCAACAAAAGCAACAAGCATAAGAACAGGTCACAGGAGTCACCGAGACAGTATTGCAGGCAAAGTCAGACAAAACAGCCGTGATTAGTTTCATGATGATCAACCGGTAATTCCTCTCATCACATTTGAGTTCAACATGTGGCCAGACCACACTGGTGGGCTTACCTGTACGAGGGTGTGCCAGCAGCACAGCAGGGTAACATAACAGACCAGCAGGACAGCAAGCACCTCAACACACACCTGAGGTGCAACAATTTCCTTGTCAAACACATCACACACATGCTGCTGAACTCCAACCATTTGTGATCTCAGAAGATACTGTTCTCAATCAGGAATCAGGGGATTGACAGATAAATTTCATCAGATTTATCAGAAATGAAAACGAACTGGTGAAGATGTCATGATAATGCATCACTACACTATTAGGATGGAAATATTGTAATGATTCAGTGAATTACATTCTCCATTACAAAACAATGACAAACTGTTCTATTATAAATAACTAAGGTGGATGGTGTTGAACCCAGATCTGACAGCCCGAAGAGATGCCTTAGTTGAGTGAACAAGGCACCTCAGGATCAGTCTTGCTTTGGCTTGTGTTTGTGTCCTGTTGCTCACACTATCTCAAAGTTTTTAAGATTAACTTGCACATTTTTAAGTTTTAAGGACACAGTATAATGAATTAGTTAGAACAGTCAGGAAGTTAATGAGGAAAGCTAAGGACAATTATGAATTAAAGGTAGCCAGCCAGGCGAAGACGGACCCCAAGGGATTTTATCAGGTATACAGGACGAAAAATAAGGATACTGTAGGTCCATTAAAGGCAGCAGATGGGGAGCTGGTTAGTTCTGGGGAGGAGATTAGTAAACTTCTGAATGATTATTTTTTAACTGTCTTCACTCAGGAAAACATGCAGGATATGCCAGATAGTGAACAGGTGTTTAGAGCAGACGAGAATGAGAAGCTGACGGATATTTCCATAACTAGGGAGATAGTGGAGCAGGAGATAGATAGGCTAAAAAAGTTCAAGTCACCAGGACCTGATGAAATATATCCCAGAGTACTGAAGGAATGTAAAAAGATTATTAGTGAGCTGTTAGTTTCTGTCTTTAGGAAATCACTGGAGTCGGGTGAGGTACCAGACATGTGGAGGCAGGCTAATGTAGTACCCATCTTTAAGAAAGGGGATAAAACTTTAGCGTCTAATTATAGACCTGTCAGCTTAACTTCAGTTGTAGGTAAAATGTTAGAGTCAATAATAGCCAGGAACATTAGGGAACATTTAGACAAACATAACTTGATAAATCAGTCACAGCATGGCTTCACGAAGGGGAAGTCTTGCCTGACAAACTTGTTAAGTTTTTACAGTAAGGTGTACGAGGCAGTAGATAATGGTGATAGTTATGATATCTTATATCTGGACTTTAGTAAAGCATTCGACAAGGTGCCCCATCAAAGGCTCCTGAGAAAGGTTAGGGCGCACGGGATAGATGGGAAGGTGTTAGGTTGGATAGGGTCATGGCTTGGTAACAGGCGACAGAGAGTGCTAATAAACGGCTTGAAATCCGAGTGGGGTCATGTCATTAGTGGGGTGCCACAGGGATCAGTATTAGGGCCATTATTATTTCTAATATATATCAATGACTTGGATAGTGGAATTAGTAGCGATGTTAGTAAATTTGCGGATGACACAAAGATAGGTAGATTAATTAGGTCAGAAGCGGATGCCATCGCCTTGCAGACAGACTTAGATAGAATGAATGAATGGACGGATAGATGGCAAATGCAATTTAATATCAATAAATGCAAAGTGCTTAGCGTAGGTAGAGGAAACCCACACAATAGGTACACATTAAACACCCAAACTCTGGTAGGTACAGGGTACGAGAAAGATTTAGGAGTTATAGTTAGCTCTGAACTCCGTCTAGGGAAACAATGCATAGAAGCCAGAAACAAGGCAAATAGGGTACTAGGATTCATTTTTAGGAGTGTTAAAAGTAGAAGGCCGGAAGTAATATTAAAGTTATACTTGGCGCTGGTCAGACCTCATCTAGACTACGCTGTGCAGTTCTGGTCCCCACATTACAGGAAAGATATAGGTCTATTAGAATCAGTACAGAGGAGAATGACTAAAAGGATTCAGGGGATGAGGAGTATTCCTTACGAAGCGAGGTTGAAGCGGTTAAATTTACATTCTCTAGAGAGACGTAGGTTAAGAGGGGACCTGATAGAAGTCTTTAAGTGGTATAAGGGTTATAACAAGGGAGATGTAAGCAAAATTCTTAGGATCAGCAACCAGGGTAGAACAAGAAATAACGGGTTCAAGCTTGAAAAACTTAGGTTTAGGAAGGAGATAGGAAAAAATTGGTTCTCAAATAGAGTGGTAGATGAGTGGAACGGACTCAGTAATCATGTAGTTAGTGCTAGGACACTAGAGAGCTTTAAGAGAAGATTAGACAAGTTTATGGATGGGGATAGCAGATGGAAATAGGTAGGTGTGTTTCATACAGGGACTGCCACGTGTAAGCCTGGTCGCTTCTTGCAGCTTCCCTTATTTCTTATGTTCTTATGTTCTTATGTTCACATCTTGCTAACAAGCTGTAAAAACTACATTTCTTGAAAAGAATCATATACAAGAAAATCTCAACATTACTCACCACTGTGTTGCCCTGGCAAGCCTTGCTGTTGTTCCCAAGAGACCCGTCCTGCAACAAAAGCAACAAGCATGAGAACAGGTCTCCAGGTATCACCGAGACAGTAATGCAGGCAACAGTCAGCCAAAACAGCCATGAATAGTTTCATAAGATTCAAGCGGTAATTCTTCTCATCACATTCACTGCACCAAGCTGAGGCCCAGGCCTGACCACACTGGTAGCTTACCTATGCACCAGCAGGACTGCAGCAAAGCAAGCACCTCAGTGACCACACAGCTGAAAAAGACAGGTTTGTTGTCAAGCCTGTCACACGCACACTGTTAACTTCAATTACTTGTGGCCTCAGATTTTGTTCTCAATCTCAATCAGGAATCAGGGAATTGACAGATTGTATAAAAACTTCACCAGGATAACCAAAAAGTAAAGATGTCATGATAACCCATCACTAAACTGTTGACAGAGATATCTTTACTAAACAGTCTACATCAATTTACAAGTCTCACTAGCAAGCTGTGAAAACTACATTTCTTAACAAAGTGAAAGGAATCATCAACATACAGTTTAATAATTTCAACATAACTCACCACTGTGTTGCCCTGGCAAGCCTTCCAGCATTACTGCCAAGGGATCCGTCCTGCAACAAAAGCAACAAGCATAAGAACAGGTCACAGGAGTCACCGAGACAGTATTGCAGGCAAAGTCAGACAAAACAGCCGTGATTAGTTTCATGATGATCAACCGGTAATTCCTCTCATCACATTTGAGTTCAACATGTGGCCAGACCACACTGGTGGGCTTACCTGTACGAGGGTGTGCCAGCAGCACAGCAGGGTAACATAACAGACCAGCAGGACAGCAAGCACCTCAACACACACCTGAGGTGCAACAATTTCCTTGTCAAACACATCACACACATGCTGCTGAACTCCAACCATTTGTGATCTCAGAAGATACTGTTCTCAATCAGGAATCAGGGGATTGACAGATAAATTTCATCAGATTTATCAGAAATGAAAACGAACTGGTGAAGATGTCATGATAATGCATCACTACACTATTAGGATGGAAATATTGTAATGATTCAGTGAATTACATTCTCCATTACAAAACAATGACAAACTGTTCTATTATAAATAACTAAGGTGGGTGGTGTTGAACCCAGATCTGACAGCCCGAAGAGATGCCTTAGTTGAGTGAACAAGGCACCTCAGGATCAGTCTTGCTTTGGCTTGTGTTTGTGTCCTGTTGCTCACACTATCTCAAAGTTTTTAAGATTAACTTGCACATCTTGCTAACAAGCTGTAAAAACTACATTTCTTGAAAAGAATCATATACAAGAAAATCTCAACATTACTCACCACTGTGTTGCCCTGGCAAGCCTTGCTGTTGTTCCCAAGAGACCCGTCCTGCAACAAAAGCAACAAGCATGAGAACAGGTCTCCAGGTGTCACCGAGACAGTAATGCAGGCAACAGTCAGCCAAAACAGCCATGAATAGTTTCATAAGATTCAAGCGGTAATTCTTCTCATCACATTCACTGCACCAAGCTGAGGCCCAGGCCTGACCACACTGGTAGCTTACCTATGCACCAGCAGGACTGCAGCAAAGCAAGCACCTCAGTGACCACACAGCTGAAAAAGACAGGTTTGTTGTCAAGCCTGTCACACGCACACTGTTAACTTCAGTTACTTGTGGCCTCAGATTTTGTTCTCAATCTCAATCAGGAATCAGGGGATTGACAGATTGTATAAAAACTTCACCAGGATAACCAAAAAGTAAAGATGTCATGATAACCCATCACTAAACTGTTGACAGAGATATCTTTACTAAACAGTCTACATCAATTTACAAGTCTCACTAGCAAGCTGTGAAAACTACATTTCTTAACAAAGTGAAAGGAATCATCAACATACAGTTTAATAATTTCAACATAACTCACCACTGTGTTGCCCTGGCAAGCCTTCCAGCATTACTGCCAAGGGATCCGTCCTGCAACAAAAGCAACAAGCATAAGAACAGGTCACAGGAGTCACCGAGACAGTATTGCAGGCAAAAGTCAGACAAAACAGCCGTGAATAGTTTCATAAGATTCAAGCGGTAATTCCTCTCATCACATTCACTGCACCAAGCTGAGGCCCAGGCCTGACCACACTGGTGGCTTACCTGTGCCAGGGTGCACCAGCAGGACAGAAGCAAAGCAAGCACCTCTACACACACCTGAGGAAAATACAAGTTTGTTAATAGGTCTCACACACACACACACACACACACACACACACACACACACACAGTTCCCTATAAACCCTGTGCCCAGGTTTTGTGACTCAGGTTTGAGACAATATCTTCAACAAAAATGTTACTTATGATCTCAAACATAAAAAACTTACAGTAACTGGAAATTGTTTCATCACTTATGTAATATGCATTGCTGTATAATTCACATATAAACAATTATATAACTCACTTCACATGGCAAGGAGTGTGACTGTCCTCACCAGCCTGCACTGAAAAACAAAAATTGTCACTAAAAAAAGTTGTCCTTCAGCAATAAAGCAGCTCAATTATGCACATTTTCACAATCACCCAAATAATGATATAGCCATTTTAGAACCAAACAAAATAATGCTTACCTTGAACTCTCCTTAAGACCTCATTAACCAGAAGTCTATAATTTAAACCCACACTCTCACTCACACACATACAAGGGAACACATTCAATCTCTTTAGGCACACTCTCTCTTTCTCTTAAACACACGCACACAGAGAAGCACACTTGGTCTTCCTGCCAGGGATGAGAAACATTAGTACACTTGTAAGCTATATTTATTTCAATCAGCGCCGTCCGCCGTGCCCTCCATGTCCAGGCCTTCCAGCGCGGGGCATCTTGGGGGCCTTCTGCGTGGTCTTCTTGGACTGTGGGAGAGCGTGGGAGAGAAGCAACAATATGGGTTACTTTGTACATGTGCTGAGTGAGGAATATTCATCACAAAGCTGTAAAAGTGTATACATTATATTTGTGACCATCCAACATGGCTAAACTGTGCATGAGAGAGAGAGAGAGAGAGAGAGAGAGAGAGAGAGAGAGAGAGAGAGAGAGAGAGAGAGAGAGAGAGAGAGAGAGAGAGAGAGAGAGAGAGAGAGAGAGAGAGAGAATAATACAAACTGTTACCTTGGTGGGTGCTGGAGCATTGGCTTTCTTGCTTGCCTTGGCTGCCCTGTTCTTCTCCTTGGCAGCTCTGCAACACACAAAACTGGATTAGCAAACACCACAGCACACCATGCACTCTTCGGGGACACCACCACAACACCCAACCATACCTCATCCCTCCACACCACAATGGGGCACAGCAAACATTTATTTATTTATTTTTGTTATATATAAGAAGGGGTTCTGGCTAAGTGATAAAAAAGTTGCCAGTCCCCACAGAAGAGTACAGGTCACAAGATTATCTAAAATTAAGGAAGTCTTGATATCCTCCTGATAGAGTGAGTCATAGGTAGGAGGGGATACAAAAGCAGGCAGAGAGTTCCAGAGCTTACCAGTGAAAGCAATACTAATCTCTGAGTGTACTGCAACAAACTCACCTGATTGCCTGCTCTCGCTGGGCCTTGCGCACCTCAGGCTTCATGTTCCTGCAAGACAGAGGCAACACTAACCAGCAATTCATTTTTACACAAGAAAATAAGGGAAGCTGCAAGAACCCTACATGTGGCAGTCCCTGTGTGAAACATGACAATAAACTTCCGAATGTCATCCCCAATTTGACTAATATAACACTCCCTTATGACTTCAGCACTACAAACTTCAATTATTGAGAGAGAGAGAGAGAGAGAGAGAGAGAGAGAGAGAGAGAGAGAGAGAGAGAGAGAGAGAGAGAGAGAGAGAGAGAGAGAGAGAGAGAGAGAGTAAATGGTCAATGAAGGTCACCTCTTAGTCATAATGTCGATGAGGGAGGCACCAACGATGGCTCTCTGGTACTTCTGAGTGCGACGAGTGCGCTTCTTGGTCGTCTCCTCCTCCATACCCTTCTTGTGCTTCCGCCTGACGGTACACAACACTGGTCAACACACACACACACACACACACACACACACACACACACACACACACACACACACACACCACTGCACATTTTCTCATCAACACCATTTGCCTTGTTGATTTAAAAGCTGCGAGTGACAAATAGAGCACTTTCCTTTCCATTAAATATACTTTCATCACTACACATGTTTCTAACCAGTCACCACCACACATACTCTTATCTCCAAACAATTACACCACATACACTCATCACCAAACACTTTTTTTTTAACTAGTAGCTACCTTCACACCACCAAACACCTTTTTAACTACTAACCACTCACCACCACACACACCACCAGGCACATTTTTACCCCACTCACCACCACCAGACACCTTTTTACCCCCACTCATCACCACCACACCACCACACACTCACCTGTAGAGGATGGTCCACCTCACTTCACGTGGGTTCCTCTTCATCATGTGGGCGCGCTCACATTTTGCACTCATAAACACGTACACCTGAGAGGGAGACACCACCACCACCATCACTATTAATGCTGCACCAATCAGAGTCACCTGGTCTTCTCATTACGTTCACGCGTCACTTGGAATCGTAAAAGTTTTATCTCGCTAACCTAACTTAATCAAATCATACTAATTTCATTCGCTAACCTAACCTAATCAAATCATACTAATTTCATTCATGTCACTCGTAATAGAAGCAAGTGATAGTGTTAATATCTCCTAACCTAACCCTCACTTGACTGGCTAACCCGATTGTAGGTTTGGCAATGTGAAGTAACTGGCACGTAACGAGGCAGCTCAGATCCGCAGCTACCCCCGTCTCGTATCAATATGGCTTAAAATACTGCACTGATAATAGGCGCAGAGTTATATATACTATGCCGTGTTTTAAATAATTCTAGTAACATTAAACGTTTTGTGTAGGTAAATATTGATATGGAAGAAACGAAGGAGGATGACAGTCTAATCAGAGTTGGTTGACATGACGATCCGAGTTGATATTTCAGGATGGTCAGAATTGGTCCTACCCCTTAATTACCACCTCACCTCACCTGTGACTCACCCTCACCAAAAATATTATTCACGTCAAATCCCCATGCCTTGTTTACTCACACCCCCTGCCATTATTAACCATCCATTCAGCTCCTACATTAATAAACCAGTGGTGAGGTAAGGGGCGTGACTATCTGAGCCTAAAGAGAGCGGGAATAGACCGAGCATTAGTCTAGAAATGGTCAAAATAGTGCTTACCTTCCCGTCCGTCCTGACCATAGTCTTGCCATGGCCGGGTTGGATTTTGTACCCGCTGAAATTACAAAGCTGCAACCTGGAATGGAGGAATTATAGCTGTTACTACTTTCCCAGACACCATTGCGTATGTTGAGGCAGGTTTTGTATTTGTGAAGTTGCGGATGATAAGGAAATATTGGGATAAAGGAGGGTCCACCACTCACTTCATCGCGACGACACAGGGAGAAGGTAAACAAAAGAGGGATGAGGAGCGCTAAATTGTCTACAACATATGCTGTTTTATATGTATTTCTTATTTTGCTTTTTTTTTATTTTCTGTTTAGTTTTATAATTATATGATTGCTTTTTTCGGTATTTTTGTATATTTTTATGCGTTTTGAAATGTTGCATCATCTGCTGTATTTTATATTTTTGCGTGTTGCTGCGCTCTCAGCGAAACAGATAGAAACTTACGATACATATTTCAATTCCACATATATTCTTATTCATTATTCACCATAATAATTAAAGTAGAACCACTAATAAGAAAAATGAGAAGAAAACTCAAAACCCAAAAATATTTACAACGAAGCGTATAGAAACTTATGATATATATATTTCAACCTTCTATATTTTTTCTTATTTTCTGTTACATTTTTTTTTGTATTGATAATGAAAGTAAAGCCATCAATAAGAAAACTGAGAAAAATATTACAAAACTCAAAACTCAAAAATATCTATAACGAAACAGATATAAACTTTAGGCATATATTTCAATTCTAAATATTTTTCTAGTATATTGAACACCATAACAATTAAATTAAAGCTATCAGTAAGAAAATTCTGAAAAATATTAGAAGCACGTGGGTCACTGAATGTAAACAAAAGATGACTGACTGACTGGACTCGCTTGAACCTCCTTATTTCTGCTTCCCTGAGTGACTGGTGAGTATCTGGCGAGTCACGGAGCGAGTGGTGATGTGCGTGTGTCCAACCATGATGAGTAGCGAGTGAAATATATGGTGAGCTGTTAATTAGGAAAGAGATTGTGTCGGGGTGAAATTGTGACGAAATTGTAATAATTATTTATTTTCTTATTGGCTTGGCTTTATATTTGTGGTATTCGTTTGTTTTGGTTGATATTATGTGTATTTGTTATATTATTACTACAACTAGTGCCTCTACTTTTTCTACAGCTGCTATTACTGTTGCTGCTAAGGTAAGCACTACTACTACTACTACTACTACTACTTCCTAACCTAACTTAAATATAGACAAATCTTACTTAATCCAGCTTTCATTTAGACAATTTAACTTCACCAAACTCAAATAATATGGGCTAATTAAACCTAACTAACCTGAGCTAATTTAACCAACCTAAAACAGAAGATAGAAATATAAGGTCGAGAATAGAAATACACTGATTGGAAACTGATACCCAGCGTTCCTTCAGATAGAAAAATGGCATCAGTGAGACAAAAGAAGAAACAAAACTTGAAAGCCACGAGGGAAGAGGAGAAGGAAGAGGAGATGAAGCCCGAGAAGAAAGAGGAGGAGGAGAAGAGTCCCAAGAAGAGGAAAGCAGAGGAGGAGGAGGATTCAGGAATGGAAGTCAGTGAGGTTAGTTTGGCTGTCTTTTTTATTTTTTTATTTTTGTCTCCCTTTTTTATTCCTATTTCTTTTGCTATTATTATTCTTTGTCTTTTTTCTCATCATTTTCTTTTGTTGATGTTTTTCTTTTTGTCTGTATTTCTTCATATTATTATTATTATTATTATTATTATTATTATTATTATCATTATTATTATTATTATTATTATATACCCATCTTAAACACATCCACCAAAACTATCATATTCTCATCCACATCACTCATCATGTCGCTTCTAAACATCACAATCTCACTCCTGTCACTCATCCCGTCACCAAGCAAGTCATCATCGTCTCACAATTACTTCCCAGGACACAAAACCTTCCCGGCCGTTCTTCCCGCCAGCTAAGAAAGAGAAACTGCAGCTGAGTGAGATGAGGAAGATTCCCGTCCCCAATAACAGGTGAGCTGAACTAGTCTGTGTCGTCTCCTGGTAACAAGTTGATTTATTTATCCATTCATCTATTTAAAAGTGGATTAGATGAATTGTAGCAGCCACCGTGCCTTGGGGAGTGAAAAGATTGGGATTATATATTAATTTCTTCCCTATCAAGCAAATGACTGCCTTTCCAGCTGTCTTTCTTTCAATGTGCAGAAGTGAAGGTACTATTTGTAGCAGCCACTGTGCCTTGGCGAGTGAAGAGATTGGGGTTACTTGTTAATTTCCTCCTATTCTTTCCAATGAAGCAAGTGACTGCCTTTCCAGCTGTCTATCCTTCAACGTACAGAAGGGAGAAGACTATTTGTATTGATCAGCATTCCTTGGTGAGTGAAGGGAGTGATGTGCAAGGGAGTGATGTGTTGTCTTGTTGCAGGTACACTCCCCTCAAGGACAACTGGGAGAAGGTGTACACGCCACTGGTTGAACACCTCAAGCTGGAGGTTCGCTTCAATCTCAAGACAAAGAATGTGGAAATCAGGGTGAGTCCTTACAGGAGAGTGTGTCTTGTTACTCCTTAGTACAGATGAGAAAAGCTAAAAAAGATACAAGTATTCTTTACAAAACAGGATGTAAAGTTTTAAATTCACATTCCTTAGAGAAGTGTAGATTAAGAGGGGATCTGATTGAGGTTATGTTCCACAGTACAGAGGAGGAAGGCTAAAAGGATACAAGATATGAGTAATATTCCTTACCAAACAGGAGAACCTTTCAAATTCACATTTCCTAAAGAAGTGTAGGTTAAGAGGGTATCTGATGAGGTTCATATGTTCCACACACTGGCAAAGAGACAAGGGATGACAAAATATTTCTTACAGAACAAGAGTAAACCTTTCAAATTCACATTCCTTAGAGAGACAGATTAAGAGGTGATCTGATGGAGGTTGTTATGTTCCACAGACTGGCAAGGAGACTGAAGACCCCAACAGCATCCAGAAGGCAGCCGACTTTGTGACGGCTTTCGTGTATGGCTTTGATGTGGAGGACTCCCTTGCCCTCATCAGGCTGGACGACCTGTACCTGGAGACCTTTGACATCAAGGACGGTGAGGAGAGGCCTTAGTTAGCCTGTCACTAGGGAGGGAGGACTTAGGTGGTGTTGGTGGCTGATAACCTCTCGTGATCAGCTTATATAGTGTTTTGGTTGCCTGAGGGAGTTCCTTCTGACATAAAACATGAAAATAAAGCAGGCACTGATGAAATATACCTGCCTCTCAAGGACCCAAGCAGGTACTGATAAAATGACATTGTTTGCCTCTCAGGAAATTAACCAGGAACTTATGTAATGTCACTTCCTCTTGAGAAATGAAGTAATGTCACTTCCTCTTGAGAAATGAAGCAGCAACTATTATTACTGTCTGCCTCTTGACAAATGAAGCAGCAACTATTATTACTGTCTGCCTCTTGAGAACTGAAGCAGGAACTAATAAAATAACAGTTTACTCAAGAAATCAAGCAGGTAATAAACTCACCATTCCTTGCTGCCCAATAGTGAAACAGGCCAGAGTTCCCAGTAAAATATCACACCAGAACTAATAAACTCGTCATTCCTTGCCGGCCAACAGTGGAACAGGCCAGAGTTCCCAGTAAAATATCACTGTTTACCCCTCAAGAAATCAAGCAACTAATAAACTCCTCATTCCTTGCCGGCCAACAGTGAAACAGACGCTGCAGGGGGACCACCTGTCACGAGCCATTGGGCGGGTGGCTGGCAAGGGAGGCAAGACGCGCTTCACCATCGAGAATGCCACTCGGACCCGCATTGTGCTGGCTGACTCCAGGGTGCACATCCTCGGATCCTACCAGAACATTCAGATTGCAAGGAGAGCAATCTGTAACCTAATTCTTGGTGAGTGAGGCATGCATTGATGTGGGAATTCTCTCTCTCTCTCTCTGTATGAGTTTCTGTATGATTTATAATTGCCTATTAGAATGTATGATCTGTATATCTCCCTCTCTCACAGTGCACTAATTCACTAATGTATGTGTACTACTACTACTACTACTACTACTACTAATGGTCATGAAAGCCCTAAACACAGCCTCAAATGCAGTCTTTCTTGCATTGGGAGTCTGAATGAAAACCCCAAATAGAGGGAGTCTCAGAGGCACACTTATGTCTTCTCTAATGATCTCAATGAATGAAAATCTTAAGTAAAATCTCGTATGCACTGTTTCTTGCAGGGAGTCCGCCTTCCAAAGTGTACGGAAACTTGAAAGCATTTGCCGAGAAGGTTCGAGATCGATTCTGACGACCTTGGGGATGAAGAGGAGGAAGAGGAAGCAAGGGGGATACTGATGGAAACATTGTATCAGAAGGAGGAAGGGAGGAAGGAAAGGAAATTTATCTATCTATCTATATATTAGGCTGGCGGTATCAACAGGGTGGGCCAGACAAAGCACTATGTTGGAAAGGGATAGTTTCATGGAATGTATTATTATAATGCTAGACTTGTGTTGTGGTGGGATACATTAAGTAAAGTGTTGTTATCTAATCTGTCTTTGTGTTGTGAACCTTCAAACCCAGTGAGTGTTTATGTAATTCAACACTTTATTCATGAGTCAATACATTATGTACACTCTTCTTTTTATTTACATCTCAGAGAAAACTTGATTTCTTCTGCATACATCTACAACTTGAAAAAAACTGCATTTGCTCCTCTCCTTGCACACAGCTTATTACTTTTAATCATAAACTTTAATAAACACACTAACAGTATAAAGAATAATTCCCAGATGAGCCTATTTCAACTGATAAGTTTGTGAAGGAAAGTTAGATAAAAAAAAAAAAAAGGTTCTCAAGTAGAGTGGTAGATGAATGGAACAGACTCAGCAACCATGTCAGTGCTGAGTCAATAGGGAGCTTTAAAAGATTAGACAAACTTATGGATGGAGATGATAGGAGGAAAAAGGCAGGCATATTTCATACAAGGACTGCCAAGGGTAGGCCTGACAGCTTGCATCAACCCTTGTTTACTTATGCTCTTAGGAGATACACGAGTGAAAACAGTCTGGCAAGCAATGGCGGTCCTCCAGAATGGCTGCAGTAATAAGAACAGAAGTATTTGGTCACAGTGAAGTGTGTGAAGTGATGCAGAGGAAACAGCATGACTTGGGAGTGAAGTGTAGCAGTAATGAATGGGTGAGGTTGAGGATGAGGAGGAGGACATGAGCTGCTAGGAATAAGACAAACATTTCTTTTAGTTCACTACACTATGACAACTCCATCAACCACCACACTACAACAGTCTTCCCTCAACCACCACACACGTCACACTACCACAGCCTTCCCTTGACCACCACACACTACACTGCACTACCACACTGCCTTACTAATACTTTAGTTATGAATGAGATGACAGTACATGAGAAAAACACCTAAAAAAGAGAAACAACACAAAACTGAAAAACAAACAGAACAATTTGATTCGCCATGAGTGAAATGAGGACACCGTATCAGAGAGTGCAAGGGACCTCCACAGACTCAGCAGCACCTCACTCCTCCCTCACCTGGGTCTCTCCTGCCTCATAGCGCACAAAATCCACGACCTGCAGCCCCTCCTCCCGCAGCACCTCCCCCACTGTGAGGCTCGGGTCACTGAGGAACTCCTGATGCACCAAAAGAGTCTCATCGTCGGGGTTCTCAGCCTTGGGGTCGCCCTCCTCCCCTATGGCTTTCGGATTCATGCCTGCAGTGAGTTCAAGGTAAAGGAGGACTGAGTGAGTGATGCTGCTAAAGTTATTGAGCTGTAAAGGATTGAGGAAAAGTTAAGAGAGTGATACTGTAAAGGGTTCAAGATAAAGAAGAACCAAGAGTCATGCTGCCACAAGGGTTGAGCTGTAAAAGGTTCAAGAGAGAGTTGAAAGAGTGATGCTACAAGAGTTAATGAGCCGTAAAGGATTTAAGGTAATGAAGACTTGATGCTGCAAAAAGGGTTGATCTGTAAAGGGCTCAAGAAGGTAACAAGGAGTTCAGACTTCTTGAGAGACTGATGCTGCAAGTTATTCATCTGCACAGTGTTCAAGAAGGGCAGACTGATGCTGCACCTATGATGTGTGCACACAGCAGGTCACTAAGTACTCGTGAGTAAACAGTAGCCTGGTGTAAGCCTGGGTGATGAAAACACAAAACTGTGTGTGTCACTTGTTTTTTTACCTGAGGGTTACCACTTTTCCAGGCTGTTAAAATAGTTAAGTTTTCTGTTTTTTCATGCATTTGTTATACGAGGTTAGAGTTTTCCAAACAGCACACACACACACTCACCTATGACGTGTGCACACAGTTGCTTGGCCACCTCAGTGAGGGGACGGTGAGTCCTGAGTGCCAGGATGGAGCCGTACCTCCCCCGGGGCATGTCCTGGTCCACAGTGCTGGGGTGGCAGTACCCCACCAGCTGGGTGTCCTGGTCCACGGTGACACGGGTGGCCCTCGGCAGACTCATGTTCTCTCCAATGGTGCCGATGGCCAGGGCCAGCTTGTCCCCCAGGGTCTTGCCTTCCCCCGCCGGCACCGCCCTCAGCTGTTCCTCTGAGAATGACTCCTGCAGCAAACAAACAAGTTACTGAAGTGAGTAGAAAAGCAACAGGGAAGAAATGGAAAGTAAAAGCGTGAATGTATGAGTGTGTGTGTGTCATGTGGAGAAAAACCTTACCACACCACACTACACCACCACACCCACCATACACCCTAATACCCCACTACATCACCACACACCTTCACAACACCCTGGGGATGAGGCGTGGCAGTGGCTGCCTGCTGGAAGAAATCCTTAGTGACTTGCGAGACGAGCGTGGTAAACTTTTCATTCCTCGCCACAAAGTCTGTCTCACAGTTCACTTCCACCATGACTCCACTGTGGCCCTCAATGTGGATGCCAACCAGCCCCTGTGTGGTCCTGCGGCCAGACAGCTTGGTGGCCTTCTCCCAACCCTGTGCCTGAGCCTGTGCCCGGAGCCATGACTCTGCCTGTGTGGAGATAGGTGTTAGCAGATGAACGGACGGACACACACACACACACACACACACACACACAAAAAAAAATAGATTAATACAGCAGCCTAACTAGGACCTGGTGATTTGATATTGCTTGTAATCTCAAACCACCATCACCACCACCACCACCTCCTGCCTCTGTACCTTGTCAGCATCATTGTCGTGCAGCTCCAGGGCTTTCTTGCAGTTGGAGATGGAGAACCCTGTCTTCCTGCGCAGCTTAGCCAGGAGGGACTTGTCAGCCTGCCACAGTGTGCAGCCCAGGTGTAGCGCTGCCCCACGCCTCACCTGTGATGCAAAACAGTGAGGTATGGAGGTTAGGCAGGCAGTCACACACACACACACACACACACACACACACACACACACACACACACACACACACACACACACACACACACACACACTTCTTTTATCTTTTAACAACAAACCATATAAAAGTGAGGGAGATATCGCAGGAGAGGAAAACCTGAAAGACAGATTATGAAGGAAGACGCTTGTAATAGACGTGTCTGAGGTGGTGTGGGCGTGTCAAGAGGAGAGACGAGGAGTGTGAGGGAAGGAGGAGGAAAAGAAAAAAAAAGAAAGAGGGGAGGAGGATGCTAGATCTACCGGACAAGAGAGAGAGAGAGAGAGAGAGAGAGAGAGAGAGAGAGAGAGACCTCAGATAAGACAAATAACATAATATTCGTATATGTGTATGAGTCAAGAGGCATTTAAAGCTGAGGTTCCCTGCATTACACCACATAGTAAATAAATATCGTATAATCACAAAGATACCACACGTGTTATGTCACCGGGAGGCGGGTTACCAGCTATACTTATCTCTATATATTTCAATACAAAGCACATTAGCAGCATTTTATTTGACACACTCACGTTAAGAACAGGTAGTCTCAGTAACGCAGGACGCATGGTGAGATGAAAGAAGGGTAAGGAAGCTTCGTTCTGTCAAGTTTACACAAAATAAACAAATGCTTCCTCCACACAGCTGATTCTGCCGGGCTCTCACTCCAGGACTGTCTCAATCTTGGGACAGTTCATTTCTATTTCATAATACACTACCTTGTGATTAATATCTTTACTATTTTTATGAGTTAATAATTATAGTTGTTTGGAATAAAAGTTAGTCCTTTTTATTTTTTATTTATACAGGAGTAGGACAGTTAATTTCTGAGGCACCTTTTCTCTAAGTACACGAGATGACGCATTCCTTGCTTTTTAAATCTGTTACCTGCTCAGTACAGTATCTTGGGCCGGGAGTGCAACATGATAGCCGTCTATCTATTAATGTGAAGTTGCAAAACAATGAATCAAGACAAGCAGGTCTTCGAATTAACTACAATAAAAAACGAAGTGTTCATCATTAGATCCATTAACTAAAAAATTAATTACAGAATCTTCGTTAAACTATCATTAGAGCACATAAACATAAGATCTTCAAACTGAGCCAGTTAAATGACACACATACACACACACACACACACACACACACACAGAGAGAGAGAGAGAGAGAGAGAGAGAGAGAGAGAGAGAGAGAGAGAGAGAGAGAGAGAGAGAGAGAGAGAGAGAGAGAGAGAGAGAGAGAGAGAGAGAGAGAGAGAGAGAGAATGAAAACACTCAGAAACACCACAAACTTTTAGTAATATGTGTTCAGTTAGCCGAAATATCTAAGAAAACACAATCAATCAATCAATCAATAACAAAAAAAGTCACGTGACACTATCCTAATTACTACACCATTACTACAACAACAACAACTACAAAATACTGCAGCAAACAATAACAACGATGATAAGCTAAACGAGTAAACAAGAACGATTTTAAAAGACAAACAACAATAAAACGCGAAAATTAAGCCTGGAGAGAGAGAGAGAGAGAGAGAGAGAGAGAGAGAGAGAGAGAGAGAGAGAGAGAGAGAGAGAGAGAGAAAATGGTTTACTTGAGTGGCCAGGTAACGCGCGGTGACGTCAGACAGGTGTGGGTCGATCGGGGCCGCCTGGTGTGGAGTGCAAGAAACCAATGAGGTCATTTATGTAATTTCACGCCATTATGTAGTTCAGGCAGGCAGTGGGAGGTGCGCATCAGTGATTTTGCGCATTAGACAGACACAAACAGGTACACAGATAGATAAACAGACATTGAGACAGGTAAACAGTCGGATAAACACTGATGAACGTAATTTATGATAGTCAAAGATATGCAAGTAAATAGATAGACAGATAAACAGACGGGTAAACAAACAGATAAACGTAATTTTTTATATAGACAGACAGACAGGCAGACACAAGCAGGCAGATAAACAGACAGACAGACAGACAGACAGACATTTAGACAGGTAAGCAGACGAAGAAACAATGTAATTTCTGATACAAACAAAAGATCGTAAAAAAAAAAAGTACAATGAAAAAAAAATAAACGAAAACTTGCCACAGAACTTTAAGGGGATTAATGCAAGTCACGCCAACTTCTCAGGAAAAAAAAAAAAAAATGAAAGAAAAAAAAAAGAAGAATAAAACTTAAATTAACTTAACTACTGCCTTCAGAATATTACACTGAACACAAACACTGCCCTGAAAATTGTTACAAAAAAAACAAACAAACAAATATGGAATTACTTAAAAAAATACATACGATTACATAAAATTACCCAACAACTAACACACAATTACACACAATAACATTTGACGATTATATATGATTACATGAAAAAAAAAAAACATAATAGCAAAATATTAAAAAAAAGAAGATTACATCGATTACATAAAAGAGACAAAGAAAGAGAGAGAAAGAAACAAGAATAAGTGAAGAAAGGAAGAGAGGAGAGGAAAAAAAAGAAGAGACGAGAGAAGAAGGATGGAAAGAGAAAGTGAGAGGGAGGAAAGAAAGGAGAGAAGAAGAAGGGAGAAATGATGAGGAAGAAAATGGAAAGAAAAGAGAGAGGAGGTAGGGAAAGGTGGGGAGGTGAAAGAGGGAAAGGAGAAAGGAAGGAGGAAGAGGTAAGAAGGGAAAACAAAGGAAAAAGAGATGGCGAGGGAAAAAAGGAAGGAGAGAAATGAAAGAAAGGTAGAGAAAAACAAAGAAAAAAAGAGAGATGGTGGAGGGAAGGGTGGTGAGGGGAAGAAAAGGAGGGGAGAGAGGGGGAGGGAGAGATAGTGAGGGGAAGGAAGAGGAAAGGTCACGAGGGGAGGGAAGGAAAGAAGAGGTGGTGAGGGGAAATGGAAGAAATGGAGAGATGGGGAGGGAAGGACGATGAGGGGAGGAAAGGGGAGAGAGGGGGAGAGAGGAAAGGTACCTTGCGTGTGCACCAAGAACCAGGTAACTCTCTCATTTGCTACCTGGCGGAGGGAGAAGCAGGTGCCATGGACAAGTGAGTGGTGGTGGTGGTGGTGGTGATGGTGGTGGTGGTGGTGATGGTGTAATGGTGGTGGTGGTGGTGATAATTGTGGTGATGGTGTTTATTGTGGTGATGGTGTTTATTGTGGTGCAGTGTTATGATGGTGGTGACAGTGGTGGTGGTGACAGTGGTGGTGGTGGTGGTCGTGTCATTATGAAACTTTAAAATGTCTATAACGAGTTTCATTCCTGCATAATTAAGCGCACATATAAATTAACTACATATGCGAGTGATCACACACACACACACACACACACACACACACACACACACATTTGTTTGTTAGCCAAAATAATTCTTTTTACGTAATTAAACTAAAACGAAAACAAGAATGAAACGTGTGTGCGTGTGTGTGTGTGTGTGTGTGTGTGTGTGTGTGTGTGTGTGTGTGTGTGTGTGTGTGTGGCTGCGTGTGTGTGCTAATGGACGGTATCCATGCAACCGGACACACACACACACACACACACACACACACACACACACACACACACACACACACACACACACACACACACACACACACGTGTCACCTGTACGTCATTCAGATAAAGAGGACAAGGATATAGTGCAAAATTAAAGGAGAGAGAGAGAGAGAGAGAGAGAGAGAGAGAGAGAGAGAGAGAGAGAGAGAGAGAGAGAGAGAGAGAGAGAGAGAGAGAGAGAGAGAGAGAGAGAGAGAGAGAGAGAGAGAGAGAGAGACATATACACATACATACATACATACATACATACATACATACATACATACATACAGACAGACAGACAGACAGACAGACAGACAGATAGAGCATAAAATAGCCCAGGTGATCATAATGGGAATTTTAAGTCAGTATTGATCTACACACACACACACACACACACACACACACACACACACACACACACATTCTTCCCAGCCTAATTACTCCACACACACACCAATATGATACACCTCCACACCTTCTACACCTTCCCAATTAACCTCCCTTACCTGTACGTGTGTGTGTGTGTGTGTGTGTGTGTGTGTGTGTGTGTGCGTGTGTGCGGACCAGGTGTGTGCGTGTGTGCGTGTGAGTGGCGGTGTCTTCTAAGGGTCATTTTGAATTTTTTTTTATCTGTCCCTTGTTTTCTGTGACCGGAAGTAAGATGGGTCGGTGATTGGGGTGTTTGGGTGGGTGAATGTGGGGAGAGTGTTTAGGTGGGTGTTTGGGGATGTTTGGGGGTGTTTGGGGGGGGTGTGTGTGTTTTGCGGGGTGTATTTGGGCGAGTGGGGTGTCATGCTACTGTTGAGGATGCAAGGGGAGGGGAGGGAAGGGAGGGGAGGGAGGGGAGGGGAGGAATGGGGAGGGAGGAGGAGGGAAGGGGAGAGGAGGGAAAGGAAAGTCGTGAAGATGATGGAATGTGATTATTTACGTGTTTACTACTGGCTTTTACACACACACACACACACACACACACACACACACACACACACACACACACACACACACACACACACACACCTTACGTAAAACACTAATTACTCGTACGTACACGCTTCACACGTACATACATAAAACGCAATACGAGGCACTTACATAAACACAAACACACGCACGCACTCACCTACCTACCTACCAAACACACACACACACACACACCCACACACACATACACACACACACACACACACACACACACACACACGCAAATCTGACCCAAATCTCTCCTCAGGTCCTCTCAGTGCTGGCGTGTCCTTCACCGCCTTAAGTCACTTCGCGGGGCCTTCTGCTGCTTCTAGGGGCACCATGGGGAGTGGGATCAGCAAGGGCGGGGCGGAAGGAATGCCCCTGGAGACGATAAAGGCACACAATGACTGTATCAACTGCATGGCTCTCTCTGAAGATGCCTCTCTGCTGGTGACTGGCTCCGATGACACGACCGCCAAGATGTGGAGCACCAAGACGGACTGTGTGGAGGACCTGGGCACGCTGGAGTGAGTATTGGAGTGTTAGATGTGTTGCTGGACTAAGAAAGGTTGTGTGAATGATCTAGACACGTTGAAGTGAACACTGAGCATAGTTTATTGGAGTTATGGGTAGTAAGATGCGTTGTGTGGGGGACCTAAGCAGGGAGAAATGAGTACTCGAGTGTCTGATCTGCTATTTGTGTAAGATAAGCAGTAATTGAGTTGTTACTGCTATTATGGTCATGACAGGAAGCATTGTAAATCTGAAGTTATTTATTTATTTATTTATCTATTTTTTTAGCTTTCCTTTTTTTTCGAGCACAAGGGAAGCAGGCCAAAGGATAAACGCAAATTCTGGACAAAAAAGGCCACCTTCCCTACTTCTACCTGTCCTTCTTAACCAACAGACGAATAATCTTCCCTTTACCTCCACTCCCTTACAATTGCCCCTTTCTTACATCACCCTTCGTAGCACTTCCTTTTTCTTAACATTCCTTAAAATTTACTCCCCAAATCCCCGTTCTTAACCCTTTGATTGATAAAGAAAATGTTATGCTTGTTATCTGAGTAACCTTTGACAATATCAGTATGCAAAACACTATAATTGCAGATACTAAAAGGATTTAACTACATAATTGCTTGGTGGCCTTTACTATCATTCTCCAGCCTGGCATCACAACACATTACGTAAATGAAGAGCCTATAGCAAGTGAAGGGGTTATACCTTGCTAACCTCCCCAACACTAACCCTTCATCCAGACCCTTCACTCCTTTCTGCTTCTGGGGAGACTGATATCTTACTGTTATTGTTATTGTTATTGCAGGGGCCACCAGAGCTTCATTCAGTGTGTAACCATTTATGACACCTATGTGATAACGGGTTCCAAGGACGCCACCCTCAAACTATGGGACATGAGTTCAATGGAGTGCTTGTTTACGTACGTGGGTGAGTTTACGTGAGTTTACTTGAGTTTACAGAGAATGAGAGAGAGAAACAGAGCGAGACGGAGAATTTATAAAGCTTACAGGAATGCACATCTCTTTACCTTAACGACTACTTAACCTGACTACCTCAAGTTATCTTCACACCTTCGAGCTCATTCCTGCCCTAATCTTTCCTCCCCACTCGCCTCCTGCAGGACACACCAACAGGATAAACCGCCTCATCTGCACGGGGGAGTTTATCTTTAGCACGTCCCACGATAAGACTGCGAGGGCGTGGCTGTTCGATACCCAGGAGGTGGAGGAACCGAGCGACGCCTGCATAAGGACATTTGAGGTGAGTTTGGTTAGGTTAGGTTAAGTTTGGTTAGGTTAGGTTAAGTCTGGTTAGGTTAGGTTTAGTTAAGTTAGGTTAGGTTAAGTTTGGTTAGGTCAGGTTAAGTTAGGTTAGGTTAGGTTTAGTTAAGTTGGTTAGGTTAAGTTTGGTTAGGTCAGGTTAGGTTTAGTTAAGTTGGTTAGGTTTAGTGAAGTTAGGTTAGGTTTGTAACTGTTTTCTTTCTCTTTCACTTCTGTAATCCTTTTTCTTTCGATTTTGTTCACTTATGTAATATTTTCCTTTTCTTTCCCTCACTCCTGCAGGCCTTTCTTTTCCCCTTCATTCATCTATGCAATCTTTTCCTTTCCCTTATCTTCACTACTGTAATCCTTTCCTTTCTCCTTTTCCTCATTCCAGTATAGTTTCATTCTTCAGTTTAACAGACGCACCTACCATTCCTTTCCACTACACCACTAACCATTAACTCACCCCCTGTACTCGTACTTCCCCGGACAGTCCCTAATCCGAGATCCTTACGCAGGGACACACATCAATCGTCTCACCAATAATCTTCGTCCCCGGCACATCGATAGGCTTTCCTGACGAGAGGGGCATGAACATTAACCCAGCAGACAAGGTGATCACTGGCAGCTTCGACAACACGGCGCGAGTCTGGTCCTTCGACACTGGGATCTGCTTGAAGGTGAGTGGCAGGGAGAGGGAAGCATTTAGGTAGGCAAAGGAGACGCGAAGGTGAAAAAGAAGAGGGGTGTTAAGAGGGGAAGAGGGATGTGGAGTGTGAGAGGAAGACAAGGCAAAGGGGAAGGAGAGAGAGGAGGAGGGACGTGGGATGTTGAGAGGAAGACGGAGGGGAAGGGAAGAGGGAAGAGGGAAGAGGGGTGTTGAGAGGAAAACAAGCGCGAGGGACTATTTTCAAAGGCCATAGAGATGAGTTGCCGGGTTCTCAAGAGTGTTTCTCCTGTTCACAATGTAAAAATCTTGTTAATCCGTCACTAGAACCGCAAAAAACATTTAAAAACCCGTGTCACTTCAACTGCAGCCTTTTGAAAGTAGTGGAGGCGTGGAGGAATATCACCTGTTTTCTTCTTCCCTTCCTCCCTTAATTAACCCTTTCTCTCAGGTGCTGAAGGGACACCGTCTGCCAATCACCTGCATGGACACTGATCCTAAGGGCACCATCCTGTACACGGCGGGGCAAGACAAGGCCATCATTGCGTGGGACATCGCCAGGGGACACATCATGAAGGTAGGACACACACACACACACACACACACATTTTTTCCTGCCACGCACTTTCACCTATTTAATAAAGTTTTCTCAAGTAAGCTTCATAAAAAAATGGTAACAATGGCCTTATGATAAACTAGGTTAGGTTAAGTTAAGTTAAGTTAGGTGAAGCACTCTCTGACGCGTCCCTTCTCACTGTCCAAACACCGTCTTCTTTCTTTTCCGTTTTCTTTTCTCTTATTACCCTAAATTCATGAACTGTTCTCTTTGTTTCCTCACTATATTAATTTTCAAACAGATATGTCCCAGAAATATCCTCCTTCTCCTCCTCTTCTTCTTCTTTATATGGCCGTTTTACCTCTCCTAACAAGCGGGTTGACGAGGCTCACGCGGGGGCCATCCTGCACCTGCGCGTGGTGAACCGGCTTGCCTACACGTGCAGCACAGACTACACGGCCAAGTGCTGGGTGAGGGAGGGGCTGGAGAACACGAGAACCTACAAGGAACACACGGATTCTGTCATCACTGCAAGGTTTCATAACGGGATACGTAAGTGTTGGTGGTGGTGGTGGTGGTGATGGTGGTGGTGGTGGTGGTGTAAGTAGTAGCTGTAGTGAGAAATGAGAAGGAATAACGATGATTTAATAATGAATGGGCTAAATAATGGAAGGATGAAGGATAAATAAATGAAGAATGATAAGGAGCAGGAGGAAGAGGAATGGTGCAAGTAGGAGGAGGGAGAGGAGGAGGATGAATGAAAGGAAGAAATAGAGGAGGAGGAGGAGAGAAAAAGATCGGTGAAAAATTAGGGGAAGAACTAGGAGGAGGAGAACTAGGAGAAGGAGGGGAAGAAAAGAAGAAAATGCAAGTATCTAAAGCAGAAAGAAAAGAAAAAAAGAAGAGAAAAAAAAGAAAGAGAACAATAATCTTACTTTTCCTCCAACACTCCTCCCTTTTCTACTAACACCCTCCTCCTCCTTCTGCTCCTTCTTCAGTATACACAGCTAGCAATGACGGACTGGTACGGGCCTTCGATGCAAAGAGTGGCGCCCTTAAGAGGAAGTTTAAGGGGCATGACAGCGGAGTGACGTGCATGACAGTGTGCGTGAAGGAGCATAACGGGGAGGTCTTCACGTGGATCGTCTCTGGAGGAAATGACAGCACCATTAAAGTCTGGAACGCTACAGGACTTAGGTGAGAATGAGGCAGGTGCAGACTGGTGAAGGCTCGTGTGTTAACCGTTTTCTTTGGTATTTTTCTTAGTGAAGGTTTTCTTTCGTATTTTTTTTGGGGGAACGGGTGAAGATTCATGTGTTAACCGTTTTCTTTCGTATTTTCTTGGTTTCTTTCTCTTTTTTTTTTCTTTAGTGTTTACTTTTCTTCCTTTCCTCTCTTCTATCATTCCTACTCCACCTTCTTCTCCCTTTCCTACCAAAAATCTTTCTCCTCTTCCTTCCTTTCCTACTGTAATTCTTCTCATCTTCTCTTCCTTACTGATCTCCTCCTCCTCCTCTCTTCCTTACTTATATCCTTCTTCTCCTCTTCTTTCCTATTGACATCCTCCTCCTCCCCCTCCTCTTCCGTCTCCATCCTTTCCTACTAACACCCTTCTCCTCCTCTTCTTCCTCCTTTATCCTTTCCTACTAACACCCTCTCCTCCTCCTCCTCCTCCCGCCGTAGTGAAGAGTTTCCGGATGTGCCACAGCCAAGCCACGAGTACGACTTCACGCAGGATGAACGACTGGATGACCTTGACAGACGACTGGACGACTACATGCCAAACTCCCCGCCCCCCGATGACGCGTCCCTGGAAATCCTAGACTCGTAGATAGCTGAGGGCGGTAGGAGAGCTGGAGGAGGGCACCGAGTCAACAGAAAACGGAAGAGTAAGTAGAGAACGCAGGCTAGGAGGAGGTAGCGAGTGAACAGAAAACGAGGTGAGAAGGGAGAATGGGAGGCAGAAAACGAGGCGAGAAGAGAGAATGGGACGCAGAAAACGAGACGAGAAGAGAGAACGGGAAGCAGAAAACGAGACGAGAAAAGAGAACGGAAGGCAGAAAACGGGCGAGAAGCGAGAGGAGAGAACGGGAAGCAGAGGACGGGAAGAAAACGAGGTGGGTGGTGGTGAAGGCTGCAAGAAAATGGCAAGAAAAAAAGAAACGAAGAAAAAAAAATAAAAAGGAATGAAATAACAGAAGAAGAGAGGAAGCAGGAGGGTAGAAGCGAAGGAGGCCATAGAGAAACACAAGGGAAGAAGAAAACTGACCAAAAACTAATATTTTTCTTTACAAATACTTGACTCTTTCTGTTGAAGTTTGCACGAGTAAAAGAGAAGCTTCCATAATTAATCGTTTGTTTTCCAGTGACAATTACTAACTATATAATAAGTTCCTCTTGGCTTCATTCAATCTTTATTTTTTTTCTTTCCCTTCTATCTGTTCTTCCTTCTGTTGCTTCTCCTATTTTTCTGTCTTATAAAGTTTCATCTATCTGTTTATTTTCTATTCATTTATATCTTTATCAATCTATCTACTCTTCCTTCTGTTCCTTTCTTCACCAAATCTCTCTCTCTCTCTCTCTCTGGGGAGGAGGAAGGGAGGGGATGGAAGTGGTGAGGACGAGAGAAGGGAGGGAGGATAATGATCTGGCAGCGTCCTTTAAAGAGTGAGCGAAGAGAAGGAGAGAGACTAGGGCTGGGAGGAAAAACTGAGAAGAGGTAGGGGAAAGAAGAGGAGTGGAAGGGAGACGGCGAAGAAGAAAAGGGAAAGAGAAAGAAAGTAAATAAGCAGTTTGGAGACACGTGAGGCAAAATTTGAATCATCATAACATTCTCTAGCGAATGTACTGAGGAGAGATGATGCTTCGTCTCACCATCACGTCACCATCACTGTCAGTACCAGCACCACCGCCACCTTCAATGCAGAGACGGGTAACAGTCCTCGTCTGCCTCACAACAGGAGAAAGACGCAGTACTTACCCATAGAACGTCCCTCACGGCGCACCCTCACGCCCGCACACCACTGCCTCCACGTCTGCACTGCTCGAAAAGATTCACTGGGAGGCTCATGTGACTCGAAACGCTTCACCATCTGCTTCGTTCACCTTTATGAATGAACACACACACACACACACATTATCCTTCTTATTCTACTGATGAACATAATTTCCATCCTTCCCTTATGAAAAATCTACCTTAAAAATTTTTGTTCGTTTTCTCTCGCAATAGAACACGAGAAAACAAAGGAAGCTGCAAGAAGCCATCAGACCTACACGTGGCAGTCGCTCTACGGAACACACCTACCTATCCCCACCTGTCACCCTCATCCATAAACTTATCAAATCTTTTAAATCTCCCTCATGATTCAACACTAACAACCTGACTAGTGAGCAGAGGCGAGGCAGTGAAGGGCGAGACGCTGACAAACCACCAGGAAAACGACGAAAGATAATCAGAATATTTTATTAAGGAAAACTTGATAAAAACCTCATATAGTAAAGATAAGATACGCCTCCACCAACCATCACCACTTCACTACATGCTCGGCCGTCCCTTGAGGTGGCGGTAGGAGGTCCACGCGTCCAGACCGTGCACCACGCCCAACACGAAGCCCAGGATCTGAGGGATGGGGGAGGAAGTGAACTGCTGAGTAGGAGGAACAAAGGGAAGGAGTGAACGGTAGACAGATAAACAAGCTAGCTAACACACACACACACACACACACACACACACACACACATATACAAAAGAAGTCGAAGTTTTGGTCTCCTCAACGCTCACGTAAACTGAGATACACTACCTAAATAACTAAACACACACACACACACACACACACACACACACACACACACACACACACACACACACACACAAGAACTCGATGTTTTGGCTTCTGCAACACTCACATAAACAGATAAACTAGCTAACTAAAAAAAAAAAAAAAGTCGATGGTTTGGCCTCTGCAACACTCATATAAACAAAAAAAAAACATAAACAAAATAGAAAAAAAAAAAAAAAAAAAAAACAAGAAGTCGATGTTTTTGCCTCCCCAACACTCACATATGCAGCAGACATCGCGGGGTAGACAGTGAAGTGAGGCGTGATGCGGTAGCTAGGTAGCAGCCAGATGTAGACAGACCAGGAGAGGTAGGAGGAGGAGGTGAGATACAGCACGCAGGCCAGGGTATTGAAGACCGTCTCCTGGTGGGGGTGAAGAGTGACAAAATGCTCTAGTTGAAGTTACACGGGTTTTTAAGAATGTTTTCATGGTCCTTGTGACAGATTAACAAGATTTCTAGATTATTAACAGGATAAATAGAACTGAGAACCCGGTTAATCATCTCTGTGGCCTTGGAAAATAACAATGGTGAAAGAACAAAGAGTTTCTGAATACGTGGCCTTAGGAGTGCCCCCTGTGCTTTCCTCACCAGCACAGAGGAGCGGATCAGGTTGAAAGAGTTGGCAGAGATGATGTAGCAGAAGAGGAGAAGGCTGACCACCAGGAGGCAGGCACACGTCGTAATCAGGAACACTGTGAAGGACTCGCCCATTCTGGAGCTATAGGGCAGACCGTAGTCCAGCGCCAGCGTCAGGCAGATGGCGGACAGGACCTGCAGAAGGCAGCGACGGAGAGGCGAGGTAAGGGAAAAAGGAAGGAAAAAAAAAAAAAAAACTAATAAAAATAATAATTGCCGCATGAGAGAGAGAGAGAGAGAGAGAGAGAGAGAGAGAGAGAGAGAGAGAGAGAGAGAGAGACTTAATTGGTGAAAAAGCAGGCATGTCTTTATTGTCACTCCTCTTTCTGGCTTGACTTTGGCTGTACAAGCTGTTCAGTTTAGTATTACTGGTGCAGGAGACTTGCATTTCCGGGGGAGGGGAGTACAAAAGACCAGGAACCGATTAAAACACCCACGAGAAAACCAGATGAGGGGAGACGATCAAGGGGAAGACAGAGAGTGAGATGGAGGGATGGAATGGCGGTAAAAATGCGAAGGAGTCACAGATGAAGATACGAGTACAAGGGATAGAAATGGCTGGAGGAGACTCGTACGTGGCACCAACCCATCACTCTAAGGAACTGGAGAAGGGAGAAGAATAAGAACAACTACCAAGAAATAGTCACAGAAGATGCAAGGGACAAAAACAACTGGAGACTCGTACAGCACCAACCCATCACTTTAGGGAAACAGGGGAAGGAGAAAAGGGAGACGAGTACTGACCATCTCTCCAACCTTGAGTAGCCCGGGTTTCGTTCTCAGGAAGTTGAGGTTAACGCAAGTACAGCAGGTGCAGCAACAACACTTGATCCCCTCGCTTGATGTACTCCTGTAGGCGCAGGGCTGGATGACAGGAGGCCGCCCCGCCCCTGCGCTCCACCCCACCGTAGGCTCTTGACGCATTGTGCTGCCGGGAGAGAGTGAGAATGTTATCGTGGTGGTGATGGTGGTGATGGAGAAAAGAGGAAACGGAAGAGGAACACACACACACACACAAAAAAAAAAAAAAAAAAAAAAAACAATAACAACAACAGGTGGTGACGGAAGCAACAAATTTAAACAAAAAGAATCAGCCCAAGAATATCAGCCGGCGCCACAAACCTTCTTGACAACAGAGGTCCACTTTCAGAACCCAGAACGGACCTGCTACCCAAACAACACTGCTGCTGCTGCTGCCGCCTCACAACAGTACATAGAACATAAGAAATAAGGGAAGCTGCAAGAAGCGACCAGGCTTACACGTGGCAGTCCCTGTATGAAATATACCTACCTATTTCCATCTATTATCTCCATCCATAAACCTGTCTAATCTTCTCTTAAAGCTCTCTAGTGTCCTAGCACTAACAACATGATTACTGAATCCGTTCCACTCATCTACCACTCTATTTGAGAACCAATTCCTTCCTATCTCTTTCCTAAACCTAAATTTTTCAAGCTTCAACTCGTTATTTCTTGTTCTAACCTGGTTGCTGATAATAAGAAGTTTGCTCACGTCCCCCTTGTTATAACCCTTATACCACTTAAAGACTTCTATCAGGTCCCCTCTTAACCTACGTCTCTCTAAAGAATGTAAAGTTATCAACTTCAATCTCGCCTCGTAAGGAATACTCCTCATCCCCTGTATCCTTTTAGTCATTCTCCTCTGTACTGATTCTAATAGACCTATATCTTTCCTGTAATGTGGGGACCAGAACTGCACAGCGTAGTCTAGATGAGGTCTGACTAGCGCCAAGTATAACTTTAATATTACTTCCGGCCTTCTACTTTTAACACTCTTAAAAATGAATCCTAGTACCCTATTTGCCTTGTTTCTGGCCTCTGTGCATTGTTTTCCTAGACGGAGTTCAGAGCTAACTATAACTCCTAAATCTTTCTCGTACCCTGTACCTACCAGAGTTTGGTTGTTTAATGAGTACCTACTGTGTGGGTTTCCTCTACCTGCGCTAAGTACTTTGCATTTATTGATATTAAATTGCATTTGCCATCTATCCGTCCATTCATTCATTCTATCTAAATCTGCCTGGAAGGCGATGACATCCGATTCTGACCTAATTAATCTATCTATCTTTGTGTCATCCGCAAATTTACTAACAACACTACTAATTCCACTATCCAAGTCATTGATATATATATATATATATATATATATATATATATATATATATATATATATATATATATATATATATATATATATATATATATATATATATATATATATACACTAGAAATAACAATGTCCCTAACACTGATCCCTGTGGCACCCCACTAACTACATGACCCCACTCGGATTTCGAGCCGTTTATTACAACTCTTTGTCGCCTGTTGCTAAGCCATGACCCTATCCAGCTTAACATCTTCCCATCTATCCCGTGTGCCCTAACGTTTCTCAGGAGCCTTTGATGGGGTACCTTGTCAAATGCTTTACTAAAGTCCAGATATAAGATGTCATAACTGTCACCATTATCTACTGCCTCGTACACTTTCCTGTAAAAGCTTAACAAGTTTGTCAGGCAAGACTTTCCCTTCGTGAAGCCATGCTGTGACTGATTTATCAAGTTATGTTTGTCTAAATGTTCCCTAATGTTCCTCGCTATTAATGACTAATATTTTACCTACAACTGAAGTTAAGCTAACAGGTCTATAGTTAGACGCTAAAGTTTTATCTCCTTTCTTAAAGATGGGTACTACATTAGCCTGCCTCCACATTACTGGTACCTCGCCTGACTCAAGTGATTTTCTAAAGACAGAAACCATCGGCTCACTAATAATCTCTTTGCATTCCCTAAGTACTCTGGGATATATTTCATCTGGTCCTGGTGCCTTGAATTTTAAGCGCCGCACACCTAAGCAGCTAAGATTTACCTGAGATCTTAACAGGAGAAGCGATTCACTGTTATCTTTCCTTCATATCCTAATATTGTAATTACACTTCCCTTTAACCATGGCAAAACCTACGAGTTTCCACACTTACATCACACAACACCCTGAAATCCTAACACCGCCCTAATACAACGCCTACTCAACACCCTACACCCTAAAATGCATCTTTTTAACCTTGCAACACACATTTACACCATCTGCATCACCTACGCGGGGAGAAAACTAACAAACCTTACGATTTTTCACCCTCACACTCCAGACCACACCCTTAAACACACCCTACAATACCCACTACCTTATCATCTGCATCACCTACAGGTCCCCCACCAAGAGGAAAAGACAAGCTCACGAACTTGAATATACACTTAAAACCCACTAAAAACTAGGCAAACTTTAGGTAAACTTAACGTACTTGAAGCTTTGAGAGTGGTGTGCTGGTGAGCGGCGGGCGGGACGGGCGAGACACGGAGCAGGGCGGTAACAGGAAACACTGAGGGGTCTGTAGTCTCCCCTGATCTCCACCCGCCCTCCTCCGCTGTTGCTGCCACCCGTGTCGTTTTATTTTGAGTGCTCTCCCTCTCCCCTCGCCCCTCCCACGCACTCTCAAGCCTAGACGTGCGCCCGTGATGTCATCGCTCGTACCTACTACTGCCTGGCGAACCTCTACGTCTTGTTAATTGCGAAAGATTAACTGAAATGTGTTTATTGGCTTATTTACCGCAGTTTAGCGCTAGTGTAAAGGTTGGTGATGAATTGGGTAAGAATAGAAGAAAGGAGAGAGGAAGAAGGGAAGAAAAGGAGATAAAGAAATGTGGAAAGAAAAGAACTGAGAAAAATATAAAGAAAAAGGAGAGGAAAGGACAAAAATAAGGAAAAAAAATAAATGAAGAGGAAAATTAGATTAATCCTCTTTCCTTTGTCTCTCTCTCTCTCTCTCTCTCTCTCTGGGCGTGTGAATTGTTAAGAGTTAATAGTACTTTTTTTTTCACATGGCGGAAGTGGCTAAAGCAACACTAAATACCGAAGCTTAAGGAAGAATAAAGCAGACCATTCATTAATACATATTATTATTATCACTCTAAAACCAACAACTGACTACAAACTCTAGTAAAACGAAGACTCACATGCGCGGACCGGTTTTCCTTTGTAATAGTGAAACAATGGAAAGAAAGTTAAAAGACACTCATACAGAAGGTCGCTTGTTCTCAGAAACCACCTGGCGCGTGACGGTCTGGAAAAAAAAAGCAAGCGGGTTTAAATGGAAGTCAACCTAACCTAACCAATTTCAAGACTAAATATTAATCGCGTTAGAAAAAAAAAAAAAAAAAAACCGTTACTCTTTTCAAATCATGGTAATTTAGTTAGTAATCACCTAAATAATCAATTAATCACTCACTCAACTTAAATCACTCATTCACTGTTACTCCTTCCCTCACCCCTACACCACCCCAGTACCGAACGAAGCGCCTCCTACTCACACATTCAGGTACAGCCCTCCTCCACCCAGCCTTCTTGCCACTTGAACACCAGCTCTTTGGGGCACGCCTTGGTGATGGTCGGCTGGCTCCCTGGTTCCTCTCTCCACAGCTCCAGGTTCGTGCCCGCCAGATCACTGCACCTCCTGGCTCTGTTACTGAAGATGAAACATTTGAGTCCCCTGGTGAAACTGTGAACGTGTGGCTGTATTTTGAAGCTGGCAAGCCGCATCTCTACTTTGAAAGGGCTCTAGTTGAAGTTATAAGTTCTCAAGGGTGTTTTTTATGGTTCCTGTGACAGATTAACAAGGTTTCTGCGTTATTAATAGGATAAGTAGTATTGGGAATCTGGCTTGTCATCTCTGTGGCCTTTGGAAATGATCGTGGTGGAAGAGTGAAGCGTCTCTGAATACGGAGCTAATTATCTCGTCATGAATGCTGTCTTGAGAACTACTGGCATGTTAGGTTGTGTTTCCTATCATAAGACGCGTTCACAGTAGTAATATCTGAATCTGGTATAAAAACATGTCTTCTTGCTTCAAGTTTTCTTTGCCTAACATTCCTGTGTTATTTAGTATTTTAGTTTCATTTTCTTTCTTTTTTTTTTTTTCAAGGGGAGTCTTGTTTCTAATTCTCTCTACGTGTTTGATTCAAGGGCTTGATTCGTTCTTTTTCGATTGTCTCTGTTTGTTTCTGTCTCTGTCTGTCTGTCTGTCTGTTCCCCCCCTCCCTCTCTCTCTCTCTCTCTTACGTCCTGCTGCTCATCTTGAGTGCCCTGCGCGGGGCCGTGGCGTCCGTGCCGTTCAAGCTGTCACAGACTACGCGGCCCAGGGAGGACTGCCGCAGCGAGGCCAGCTGCTCCGGCGTGAACCCTGTGCTGCGATTCTCAAACCTGAAGGAGGCGATGAAGGGGACGTGTGATAAGTGACGCAATTACTTCTACTTTTCACTATTCTTTATCTTTCTCTTTTTGCCTTTTTGCCTTTTTTCATTTTTTATTTGAGACATTTCTTCTACTTTTTCATTATTCGTATTGCCTTTTTACTTTCTTTAGCCTTTTTATTGTTCTTTTCACAGTTTCCTTCCTATCTGATGCAGGAGTTTCGTTTGAGTCCTTTATTTTCTATCCCAAACGCCACGCTGGGTTCGTAGCCTCCCATTACCTAACCTAACGTTATCAGGAACCTTACTTTACCTAACCTTATCTGACCAATTACCTCACCTAATCTACCTTTATCCATAACCTTGTTTCGTCGATATTACCAACTAACCTAACCTAAACTAACCTAACCTAACCCAACTAACTTAACCTAACCTAACCTAACCTAACCTAACCCAACCCAACTAACTTAGCCTAACATAACCTAACCTAACCCAACTAACTTAAATTAACCTAACCTTACCTAGCTTAACCTAACCTAACCCAACTAACCTAACCTAACATAACATAACATAACCTAACTTGCCTCAATCATATTCTCAACTAACGTAACCAAATCAAACCTAACCTAACTTAACCCTTTCACTGCGACCTGAAACAATTAGCAGCACCAGAAGCAATGCGTTAAGTCTTTATAAGCATCTACAAGAAAGTTAGCGATGAAAAACAATACATTTTGCAATTTCGTCCCAGTTCAAAGATTGGATGTGGCTGAAGAACAAGTAAAGATATCTCAAGAGTGATTGGTAATATGGGAAAGGTGTACCAAGTGGCAGTCAAAGGGTTAATCCAGCTAAGTCTTACCAGAAACGGTCGCCTCGCTTCAGGTAGAGGAACTGCAGGCCAATGATACAGCGCATCGTGGGGCCCACCATGGTCTTGTCCCTGGAGCTGGAGCTGGAGCTTTCCGCCTGCGGGAGTGAAGCAAGTCAGTCATTCAGCTACGTGACCTACACATTCTTGGCGATGAAAGGAACGAATGGGAGAAAATTAACAGCAGCAGAAGCAATGCATGAAATCTAAGTGCACCTGTAAGAAAGAAGGGGTAAAAAAAGAACAGATTTTGCAATTTCTAGCTAGTTTAAAGATTGGAGGGCTGTAGAACAAGTAAAGAGACTAAAGAGGTCTCACGGTGACTATTGATTAAGGGAATACGTACCAAATAACATCCAAATGATTAATTAACCCACCAGCGAGCCCACGATGAGGTCCACGTCCCGCACGTCACGATACACGTCGCGAATGTTGCGCAGCGGCTCGGGCTTCATGTGCCCCTCCAGCTCCTTGAAGGTGCTTACGTTGAGACCCCCGCACATGTTGAGGTAGTCCACGTAGGGTGCGATGGCGTGGTCGCGGCCTGAGGGTGGTGGTGGTGGTGGTGGTATGGCAAAGAAGATATATTAGATAGAAAAAAAAAAAAAAAAAAAAAAAAGGATAAAGTTGATCGCAGAAAGAAAATAGAACGAAGACAAATGGTAGAAAAAAAACAAAAACAAGAAAGGAAAAGGAAACGAGAGAAAAAAAACAAGGAAAACAAGAGGAAATAAAAAAAAAAACGGAACCAAGAATACAGAAGAATTAAAAACAAAAGGTGACGAGAAAAAAAACAAAAAAAAAAAACACCCTTTTTAACACGTCTACAGAACGACACCCTGCCTTACACCCTCGCTAACACCCCTCTACTGTACTACACCCCCTTAGCCCCCAACACTCAGACACTGACCCCTGGCAATGTTGAGAGCCATGAGGTCTTGGCCGGAGAAAGGGTCATCGGGGAGCTGGAAGAGGTGGTTCAAGATGGCGTCTGTCAGCTTCAAGTCTATCACCTCTAGTCGTGCTCGGATCATGCCCCGCAGCACCTGGTCGTACATTTCATCCTGAAGGTGCAGGTGAAGACACAGGTGAGGACACAAGTAGCGAAGGCGCAGTAGAGGAAACGAGACACGAAAGTACCAACAGTAGTAGTAGTAGTAGTAGTAGTAGTAGTAGTGGCATCACCTGCATGATGTCCCCCGGGTTGTGGAAGGTGGGCACGAGGGGCATGGCGGTGAAGGGACGGTAGTTCTTGCCCACCAGCAGCAGGTGGTTGGGGATCATGGCGTGTCCCACCCTGAAGGCCGCGCTGGTGAACTCCTCCAGCAGGCTTGGGTCCGTGTTGCTGTCGTACCCCTTGGGGGAGAGAGAGAGAGAGAGAGAGAGAGAGAGAGAGAGAGAGAGAGAGAGAGAGAGAGAGAGAGAGAGAGAGAGAGAGAATTAGTCATGCATGATTTCCACGTTCATAACAAACCTTCATTATTATCATTTCTTCCATTTTTAACAACTATTTACTCTTAACTTACTAATAACAATATTAAACAACTACTACCTTCTAATTGTAATTAATACTGACTTGTTTACATATACAACGCCTAGATAGCTCAGTTGGGAGAGCGTTAGACTGAAGATCTAAAGGTCCCCGGTTCGATCCCGGGTCTGGGCAAGTTAAATTTTTTAATTCAAGAAGGTGGCGCCTCGAAACTGTCTGAATGTTTGGAGGGTTAGTGGATTATATTGTTATTACTCCTTTATTTGCTTGCTTATTTCTATGTTCATAGATTTTATATTCATCTTAATTTCTACCATTCAGAGTAACGATTTGTTTTTGTTCTTTTCGAATCACTTTGTTTATTAGTTTCGTACGTCTACGTGAAGTTATCGTACACCAACATTCTTCCATCCACACATATTTTCAGGACTTGGGTTAACATACCCTAACAACACTAACAATAAGAAGTACCCAACACATCACAGGACTCAAGATTAAGGCAAACTGCTCAAATTAGAGAAAGGAAAACTGCATGTGAACTGACTTTTGGGCGTGGCTGTACCTCGTAATATCCTTCGGTCTGGTTATTGAAGCCCATCTGTCTGGCCCTTTGGTGGCCCAGCAGGAGAGGCAGGAACTCGTGGTACACCATCTTCTGGTACTGCGCTATGTTGATCATGCGCGCCTCCTGAGAGAAGAGAGAGAGAGAGAGAGAGAGAGAGAGAGAGAGAGAGAGAGAGAGAGAGAGAGAGAGAGAGAGAGAGAGAGAGAGAGAGAGAGAAACCCACATGACACAGTGAAGCATTTAGAGCATTTCCTTCTCGTTCCCCTTCAGTAGGAAATGACAAGAAGTACACTCTGTAAGCTAAGAATACTGAATCCCCTTCCTATATCCACCTTATCACAGCTAACCCTTTCACTGCGAGATGCAACAATTCACAGCACCAAAAGCAGTGTATAGAATCTTTATAAGCATCTACAAGAAAGGAGGGCATGAAAGGGAATATATTTTGTCATTTCTAGCCAGTACAATGTTTGGAGGTCGCTGCGGAACATGAAAAGGGTTATCAGACTCTCAGACTGAATGACCTAAGCGTTACGAAGCTCAACAGGTCTCAAGAAGAACCTCTCCTAACCTGAAAGATTCGCTCGTCGTTCCAGTGAGGGTTGATGGAGGCGAGGGCCCGAGCAATGCGGTTGTGTTCCCTGAAGTAGACCACGTGTAGCACTAGCAGACCCAGGTGCTCGTTGGCTCTGCAGAGTAGGAGAGGGATGAGCAGGAAAGGATGGGGGCAGGTGAAGGGAGGAGAGCAGGAGGGTGGAGGAGGAAAGGGGAAACGGAATGGTGAGCGAGGGAGGGAATGAAGGACCAAGACGGTATGAGGAAGAAAAGGAGAGACTGAAAGGGGAAGGATCAGGAAAGAGAGGACGGAAGAATCAGGAAAAAAAAGAAGGGAGTAAAGAATATGAAACATGAATGATAGGAGCTACAGAACACACACACACACACACACACACATTAAGATGCCAACACTGATGCTTTGGACGGTCACCCATCCAAACCCTAACCAGACCCAGCGTTGTTTAACCTCGCTGATCGAACCATTAACGCTGCATTCAACGTGGTATGGTCTGACACACCTAGTCCCTCCTACTTACCTGTCATCCCCCGTCAGGAAGCACTGCCCCATCTTGGTGCGACACTCCACGAAGCGGCTGGCGTTCACGAGGGGCGGCAGAGCATGCTCAGACTCCCGCAGCAGCCCGCCCGTTCTGGTCCTCAGTTCCTCCTCCCTGCACAGATCACTCCCGTACACCTGTCAGAATACAAGAAATACGGACGGCGGTAATAGAGGAGGGAAGAGTGAAGGAATAGACGAATGGAGGAACAAATAAAGGATGAATGAAGGGATGGAACTCTGAAATAAGGGATCGACGCAATTACTTACCGTGGACAGGTCGAGAAAGGCGGTGTTCAGGTTGATGTGGCGGAACGCGTTGCGGTTTCTTCTGTCCGGAAGCCATCTGCCCAGCGACCTGTGAGGAGGAGGAGGAGGAGGAGGAGGAGGAGGAGGAGCTGAACTAAATCTTACTAAAAATAGAAAAAACTTACAAAAAATTAAACAAGAAACAAGTTACAATCACACACACACACACCTGCCTCGTCCCTCACCTGACGACCGGGAGACACCTGCGCATGCCCGTCTCGGCGTAGGTGGCAGGAATGAAGGGGTCGTCTGCCGGGATGGGTATTGGCAGGCATATAGGGTTGGTCCACGCCTCGCAGTTACCACATTCCCGGGACTTGACTGCCGCTGTGAGGTGAGCAGGAGGAGAAGTGAAGTTTGGAAGGGAAGGGACGGGAGGGATAAACAGAAGGAATGGAGAGAGAAAAGGAAGGGTGAGGTGAGGAGGAGGAGGAGGAGGAGGAGGAGGAGGAGGAGGAGGAGGAGGGAAGTTCTCTTACTCGTACAATAACAACACACTTGCATATATAGAAAAGTGTTAAATCGTTCTCCACATCTTACATTACTTCTATATGACCTCTTACTAAAAAAAAATCAATAAATAAAAAAAATAAAAAATAAAAAAAATAAAAAAAAAGTTAAACCGTTCTCCACTTATGACGGTGACTGTACAAATGACTCGTGGACAAGTTAACTGACGCTCCTCACGCCCACCACGCCCACTCACACTCCACGGTCATGGTGAGGATGATGTCGTGGTCAATGAACTGGCCAATCTGCATGAAGAGAGTGGAGAAGAGCCGCTGGTATCTGGCTGGGACGTGGCGGATGTGCAGACTGATGTTGCGAGGGTTGGGCAGCAGGCACCCGTCCGCGCCCCGAGTCCTCATCAGCGCCTCGTCTGCCCGCGGAAGGAAGGGAATTACGAAAGGGAAAAAAGGAAAAATAAAAAAAAATAAATAAAAAAATAAATAATAAATAAAAATAAAAAAAAGGACTAGGAAAACAACATAACCTCATTCTGAAAGGCTCTGTTCTCTCACTACAACTGCTTTCAAAGGCCACAAAGATGTCAGTCGGGTTCACAAGACTGTATACCCTGTTAATAATGAAGAAATATTGTTAATCTGTCACTAAAACCATAAAAAAAGCACTCTTGAAATCACGTCTAATTTCAACTGGAGACTTTTGAAAGTAGTCGAGGTGAGGGCAGAAGTGTTTCAGAATACGGGACCTTTCTCTCTCTCTCGCTTCAAACACCCACCATAGACAGGAGGCAACAGGCGGGCTACAGGAGTGTCCGCGGCGCCTAGAACGTAGTGGCGGAGGTTATTACAGTTGCCGGTGAGAGTGCGGTACCTGCCATTGGGGTCACACGGCTGCAGGAAGGCGCTGACGTGGGGGAAACAAAAGAGGCAAACAAATGGGTCAGAGGAAGAGAAGGTACTAAGGAAGAGAAGTTACTGAGAGGAAGAGAAGGTACTAAGATTCATTTGAAAGAAACGAAGCCTCATGGTGTTTGAAATGAATGGTAGAGGGAGTGTTGTTTTGTGACTGCATGTCTTACCACCAGATGGCGAGTGATAAATGTAGGTAAAGGAAGACCAATGGATTGTTTTGCGACTGTTTTGTTATTAGATGCGATATGGATAAGGAAAGACAAGTGGACTGTTTCGAGGCAATGCTTCACTATCAGTCAGCAAGTCGTTGATGGCGAGTCACTTACCTGCACTCCCGGGGCGGCGCGTGCAGGTGGGTGGCTGTCATATTCGGGACGGTGTTAGGGCGCCGCCCCTCGGGATCACCCCAGTAAGGGGACGTGGTGCTTTCTGGGGAAATCAAATTCTTTTACGTATCTGAACCAGTGACTCACACTTAATTCCTTTATGGAACCCAAGTCGCTATCACACACACACACACACACACACACACACACACAGTGTACACAAGAAAAGAGACGCAAGATAAAGGCGGGCCGTTGCAAAGGCTTTACGCTGACACATCACATGACTTAATGTAAGCCAGGCGAGATGAAATATCAAGTGATACACAGCAAATAAAGATATAATTAGCCATAAAACAGTAAACTCTCAGCTTAAACCATTCAGTACTGCAGGCAATCTACAAATATTCATCATTGAACAGATTAATATTAGACTGAAGCGGATGAGTAACTGTAGATGACTTAACATTTTGATTATGAAAGAAATTTTAATTTTATGGCATCATCTAATTGTGTCTGAAGTATAACAAAACTGATGGCGTGGTGCTGGAAAGACCAGTAACAAGGCAAGTCTCGAGGGCGTTCCATACCTGGCGGGGTGTTGGAGGTGCCGTTTGGACAGTGTCTCAGCTGCCCCGCTGTGCGCCCCCACGCGGCCTGGCGGGGAACAACACACCGTCACCCTCTAACACTGCTGGTTGCCTTACTGGGGCCGCGCCTCCCTAGTGGGGCGTGAGGATACGGGAAGGGAGGGGGAGGGTGTAAAGTCATCTTGTCAATAATTACTGTTTAAAAACTATGTATTAAAATGACTCCAAGAACAATGGATGGAATGTTTGATGGAAATAACATGTTTTATACAGAGACCACAAAGTGTTGTCCTGATGGCTTCTTTCAGCTTCCATTATTTTATGTTCTTTTATAACAAGTACCTGTTCTCACACCTGCGCTAAGCAAACATTCTATTAGTTATCCAAACCCGTTTTCTATTAATCCAGCTCTCTCTACGTTTTCTGTACACGTCAGACTGGCGTGGCTGGTCTTGCATCGCGTCACTCACCAGCACAAACACGCACACCAGAAGGCCCCACATCATCGACACACGTCCTGCCACCGCCACCACTTACGGGAAACTGACTCGAAACCTGCAAACGAACCAACACCAAACTTGACACGAGGCTCCGATTCTCAGGCTTCGTGGAATGTGAAGTTTCGAATCTACTGGTTTAAAATTTTGGATCTCGTATTCGATTCCCTTCCACACTGCCTGAACCAAAGTCAGCTCAAGTTTTTAAGTGACCACGTTATCTATATTTATTCTCTTCGCATAACTTTGTAACTGAGGCAGTTTTTCCCCCCCCCCACGTTTTGTCCATTTTTTCGGCTTTATTTCGTTCATACGTTTTCTCTTTCACTTCAGTTCCTGCGTCTGATTCCTGCATTAATAGTTGCATATTTTTTTTCTTGTCTACTAGCTTGTACATATTCAACTTCACTCTATAACACAAATCGTACGTGCTAATCTAAAAAAAAAAAAGCCGATTACGTTACGACACAATGCCATCATATTTATTCATTTCTAGCATTTGTATTAACATTCATCTGGTATTGCTTCATGTTCCAGCTAGTATCCACATTACATCTATATTGCCCACATGCCCACCAAACTTCCAGGGCCACTCACCCTTGGGCAGCACTCACACACATCAAACAAATCTACTTTATTGTCATTTACAGATTTACATAGTCAAGGTCTCCGTAACTGACAACAGACGCGCAATTAACAACATCGCGCGTATCATTATAACAAATCGAGGTTTATAACAATTATCTACAAATAGTTTCGAAGTCTAACGATGAGGACCAAGGGCGCTCACTGGCGGTACTGCGGCTTGAGATGCGGCGTGGAGTAACCACAGATCCTCCTGCAGTAACAGTCCTCCGCCGCCTGCGTCTGTTTGCACCCCGACAAGTCACACTGGCACCTCATCTGCGCGGGAGAGTGTGGGGTCAGTATTAGCAAACGTTTAAGGGATTCTAGCGTGCAGTGTGTGGGGTCATAAGCAAACGTTCTAGGAATCCCAGCGTGCAGTGTGTATGGGGTCATAAGCAAACGTTTAAGGGATTCTAGCGTGCAGTGTGTGGGGTCATAAGCAAACGTTCTAGGGATCCCAGCGTGCAGTGTGTGTGGGGTCATAAGCAAACGTTCTAGGGATTCCAGCGTGCAGTGTGTGTGGGGTCATAAGCAAACGTTCTAGGGATTCCAGCGTGCAGTGTGGGATCAGTATTAACAAACGTTCTAGGGATCCCAGCGTGTTCTAGTGGTCGAGGTCTGAGAAGCGTCTTTCTGATCATGAGCTTAACAACGCTTTACATTTTCAACGGGTTCCAGTGAAAGTTTGGATTCTTAAGGTTGCTTTCATGATTCCAGAAAGTTTTACAATTCTGCATGTGAAAAACAAAACTGACCTAATTAATTATATCCCTGGTCTTTAAAAATAGTCTTTGTGAGAGAACAGACGAGCAAAGAACCTAAACACTTGTCCTTAATACTGGCACAACAGACAGGTGAGTGCAGGTGTAATCAGACTCACTCCATATTTCATAAACTGGGCAGCTCCTCACCTTGCCGCCGGGCTGACAGACGCACGCCAGGCACGGGGACACCGGGACCAAGGCGCCCTCCTGGTAGCTCTGTCCCTGGTGGGTGCACGGAGGAGAGGGACTGTGGGGCGTCTCCCTCCACAGCTCCAGGTCCACTGTCAGGAGTTCACTGCACCTTCGTTCTGGATTACTGAGGGTGGGAGAAGGAGGGAGAGGGAGAGGGAGAGCGGGATTAGAGGATTATGAAAGATATGGGCATTATGGAAGACTAAGGGGCTGAGGAAGGCATGAGGGCACTGAAGTTTCAAGACTAGAGGAGGAATTACATAATTATAGAGGAAACTGATTACCGAGGAATGAAAGGACTACATTACGGATTACACTAGGGATTAAAAAGACTACACTAGAGATTAAAAAGGATTACACTAGGAATTAAAGGATTACACTAGGAATTAAAAAGACTTCACTAAGGATTAAAGGATTACAGAAGGGGTTAAACGATTACAAAAGGGGTTAAAGAATTATAAAAGAAGTTAATAGCAATGGGATTAATTAATTACAAGTAGGATTAGAGCATTATAGAAAGAAAACAACTTAAAATATAAAGGAACATGGGAATAGAGGAAAGATGCGAACAGATGAAAAAAATGGATAAATAAGAAAAAAAAAACAAAAAGATTACAGTACATGAAATCTGTCACCTTTGGGGGTGTGGCGTCTGGAGGGCGTGTACGGGGATGCGTGGGTTGCGTTGGTCCAGCACGCCGCAGATCACACTGGCGAGCGTCACACGGCGGATGGACTGCAGCTGGGCGTGGGTGAAGCCTGCCGCGGGGCTCTCAAACCTGTGGGACGTGATAGGAGGCATTTGGCAGGAAAATAATGGGGATAAAGAAAGGCAGAAAGTTAAAAAGGGGAAAAACTGGTAGTAATTTGGTAGGAGAATAATGGGGGAAAAAAAGTAGTAGACGTGCAGTAAAAGAAAAAAAAAATTAACGTAGTAGGTAATGTAATGTAATGTAGGTAGTGTAGTCCTGGCTTAGTCAATGTTGTGCCACCCGTTCACCGCGCCTGCCTCGCCTGCAGTGCTTACCAGAACCTGTCGCCGATCTTCAGGGAGAGAAACTGCCTGGCGATGATGCAGCTGAAGGTCGGCCCCACCAGCGACCCCGGCAGCGGCACCTCAGCCTTCAAGAGGACACCACATCATATATTAACCCTTTCCTTATTATATGGCAGGCTTTTCCACCAATTATTAACCTTCAAGGCATTTTTCCTGCTCTACTGTCACCTCCAAACATTATCCTGGCTAGTAATTGCTATATCTGTTCTTTTAATTCTTTCTTGTCTATGCTTTTAATTTTTTTTTCTTGATGTTGATTTCGTTGCTTTTCGTGCAGTGTATTGTTGCATATCGGAGTGAAAGGGTTAAATAGCACACTCCGCAATACGCAACAACAGTTCCCAGTACTAGAAGCAATGAAATCTTTACAAGCATCCACAAGATAGGGAATTAAAATAGATTTAGCAATTTCTAGCCAGTGTAATGTTTGGACGTGTGTGTAGAGCAGGAATAAACGTGTCAAAGCAGCTTGTAAATAGAGAAAAAGGTGACTAACTGCAAGGATAGTGTCAATGATCCTTCTTGTGCAAGAGGGGCACAGGCAATGAGCAAGGGGGAGAAAAAAACAAAGGGCCCTCTGAGGTGCCAGTCTCTAAAAGGTTAAAAACTTAAAAAAAACAATTCATGGATAAGTGTCTTGAAACCTCCCTAATTTAAAAAGTTAGTCATATTCGACTTAGTAACAGACAGCTTGACCCGCCCCGCCTCACCAAGCCCCCAGAGAACAGGTCAATGTCCCGCACGTCCTCGTAAGCCCTGGCCAGCAGCGCCAAGCTCTCGGGACGCATGAGGGACTCCAGGTCAGCGAAGGAAGACACCTCCTCCTTCACGCCGCACATCTTCAAGTACTCCACGTAGGGCGCCAACCCGTGGTCTCGACCTTCAGGAGGGGAAATTTAACGTAAAGTTTGACGCCGCAACAGCAAGGGCATGGCGCGGGCTTGAGTTCTTGAGTCAGCTTTTGCATTTTGAAACGCTTAACACTTCCTTCTCTAATAAGGATTTTTTCTGGAGGTCACATAATTAATCAGGTTCTCAAGGAAGTCCCCCTATTAATAGAAAATCATTGTTTATAAATCCCTCGGAAATCCCCAAACTCTTTCTACTTTTGAAAACCCACTTTTTTGTGCTTTTTTTCAGTTAAAGGATGTTAAAACTTGAGATACAACACACAAACACAAGGAAATGCTGCGCCACCAATGAACTGAACCTCTCGGCGGAGAACGAAGCACTAAACCACAGCGCCAGTGAAGCAGTGAATGAACGCCTCACCCCACCATGGTACTTCACGAGTCGCCAGGCATGACACCGGCTAAGGGCAACAAAAATCTAAAAAAAGCCCACTGAGATGCCGGTCCCGAATAGGGTCCGAAGTGGTGGTCAAAAACTGAAGGACCAAGATAAGCAACAAAATATCACACGCAAATACGAACAAAACCCAAACAGCAGGACACCCACATGGCCGTCATTACTTCTCACCCCGGGCAACGTTGAGGGCGAAGAGGTCGTGGCCGGAGTGGGGGTCGCCTTTCTCCATGAAGAGTTTATTGCCGAGACTATCGACTAGCTTGAGGTCAGTTGGACGCATGGAGACTCCCAGCAGCCCTCTCACCAGCGGATCGAAGACGTTGCCCTGTGGGAGGAGCGCAAATCAGGAGACAGAGGCTTGGAGCTGGGCAAAGGAGTAGACACCAAGACGCTGAGAGGGAGCTGGACAAGGGAGTAGACACCAGGATGCTGAGAGGGAGCTGGACAAGGGAGTAGACACCAGGACGCTGAGAGGGAGCTGGACAAGGGAGTAGAAACCAGGACGCTGAGAGGGAGCTGGACAAGGGAACAGACACCAGGACGCTGAGAGGGAGCTGGACAAGGGAGTAGAAACCAGGACGCTGAGAGGGAGCTGGACAAGGGAGTAGAAACCAGGAGACTCAGAGGAAGCATGTAGCAAGAACACTGAAGCTGCAAACGGGAAGTGTGTGGACAGGAAGAACTTCAAGAACTTCCCACAAAAATTTAGGAAAGAAAACAAGGAGTTAAGACTGCAAGGAGGAGCGGAGTGGTTAGACTGATGGGTTAGTATATTCAGAGGCTGGGAGACTTAGTAGAAAGGATGCTTAGTGGCTGGGAAAGAACACAGTCCGGGAAGGCTACAACACTGGCCATCCCTCAGGAACTCCATTGAAACCACCAAAAGTAAGTCTTTCCACCAACAGTCCAGCCTCAACACTCACCAAGGCGAGCATGGTGTTGTTGAAGAAGGCATAGTGGAGGGGAATGTGGTAGGTGACCTCGTACTTGTCATTCATGAAGGTGATGTACTTGGGGACTTGAGAGTGGCCCATCCTGAAGGCGGCTGTGGAGAACTCGTTGTACACGCCCGGGTCGATAGTGGGGTCGTAACCCTGGGCGGGAGAGAGACGGATTCACAACGTAGCTATGGCGTCTGGTTATTTCGGGGCACAAGGGGGTAAGAAGGACAAGGTGTAAGAAGTAAATCACCTTTATAATTTTTTGACAACGAGTGGAAAATAGAATAAATTGTTTTACTTAAATTGTTTTACTTTTTTTTTTTTTTTTTAGCAGGAAATAGAAGTAATGCATAGAATATGTACATTTTCATCAACTTTTTTTTTAAACAGGAAAATGGCATGATGGAAAACTGGTTAACTGTAACAAAACACGGCAGAAAACTGAAAAGTGGGTTTACTTCCTGCTAGACACACTTAACCACTCAGAACTTCAAACTCCATCCTACTTGTAATCATCTCGGCCACTCTCTACTCCCCGTCATTGCCAAAACATTCTATTCACTCCGCCCCACTCCCCCCCCCCCGCCCGTCCCAACTCCGCCCCGCTCCCCCCCGCCCGTCCCAACTCCGCCCCGCTCCTAACACCATCACTCCGACACTCCCCAGGTCTCCCCCAGGGCGGCACTCACCAGGAAGTAGCCCTCGTGGTTCGGCATCAGCTGCATCTTGGCGGCCGTGTGGTAGCCAAGCAGCAGCGGCACGTACTCCCCATACACGAAGTTCTGGAACTGCGCGATGTTGATCCTGCGGGCCTCCTGACGTGGCCGCGGCGGGAGGAAGGAAAGTTTTGTTGGTGAATGTTAGGGAAAACTACTGGGAAAGGATATTTTTTTCATTTCTGCGTTAGTATCGGATATAAACTGGTCATGATGGTGGTCAGTAAGATTGTGTTCATTACTGGTACCTGGTAGAGCCTCTCGTCGCTCCAGTGCGGGTTGACTACCTTCAGCCCCTCCGCCAGGTGGTTATGGGCGCGGTGGAGCAGAATGTGCATCACCGTCAGCCCCACGTTCTCGTTCACTCTGCCTCAGGACAACAGGGGCACGTCAACAGGTGCAGATAATAGGTCATTAGTCACACAAACCTTACTAAACAGCACGGACAGAAGGACCACCACCACCACAGACAGGCACAAACACCAAAACAAACACTGCAGACAGACACACAAGCACCAGAGACACAGGGAGAGCTAGTCACCTCTTGTCACCGGAGTGGAGGCAGTACCCGGCTTCAGTGAAACATAGCGGGAAGTCGTCGGCAGGGCGCTTCGTCAACAAGTGGTTCTCGTCAGACTCCAGCATCCCGTCTCGGTGTAGGCGCAGATCTTCCGCCGTGCACCTGTTGCTACCGTACACCTGGGGAAAGGACACTGACTGACTGACTATATAAAGGCAAGCCGCTGCAATATATCAAAGTCCTATGTCGAACAAAAAAAAACACCTCACGGACAGACTTTGAACGGAGTAATCACTGTGGTATCTGCTATCAACAATGTTACCGGTAGCTCTCTGTTCCTAACCCCCCCTCCCCCCCTCACACACACACGCTACATACATCTCACGCATCACACTACCCGTCCATACGCACATCCACACTGCTTCTTTCGCCGTTTCCCCAGAGTGAGGGGATGGCGCCGCGTATGAGTCTTCAATTGTTTCTGTCCCTTGCATCTTCCTGTTGAGTCCCATCCTCTGCAGTTCTAACGCAATTCCATCCCTTCATCTCACTCTGCCTTCCCCTCGATCTCCCTTCAACTGGTTTTCTTCAGGCTTTCTTATTCGATTCCTGGTCATAATTAACGTATCCAAAACCACACCATAGGCACACACACACACACACATCTCACACTCGCACCTACTGGAGACACGTCGAGGAAGGCAGTGTTAAAATTGGGCTGACTGAGCACGGGACGCCCCTGGGAGTCCTTCACGAGATACCCAACACTCCTGCAGCGGGGAGAGAAAGACCAACTTAAATCACGACTTCACTTGCACTTCGGTCATCCTTTGTGCCATTATTTCCACAGTAACGCAAGGACACTTCATCTAACAGTCCTTTTTTACGCTATGGAAGTCCTGTTAATTTATATACGTCAGAGGAACAGTAAAAAATAAAGCACGGTGTTGTTACCTGGTCATGGGGAGGCACCTGCGCTCGCCCGTCGGCAGGTGAGGAGGCTGGTAGGGGTCGTTGAGCGGCACAGGGATGGGGGCGCAGGCTGGGTTGTACCACGAAGAGCACGCCGTGCAGTCCACCTCCACGCTCTTACCTGGGGTGGGGTGGGGAGGGAGAGGCAACCATCTTGATCTTGAACTTGGGCGAGTGGAAAAATGTGATACAGGGAAGAGATTATGGGAAAAATTATGTAAATGTAATAGTTGACAATAATTGCTAGCTGGACATAGTTAATAATACAAATAGTTAATGAAGTAGCTAACGATGGCTGGAAAAAAAGCTAAACAAGTTAGAATTGGTTAATGAAATGGCTAGTGACAGTTCGAAATGGGTTATGAAACAGTGACGGCTCGAGACGGTTCGAAATAGTTAATAATAGTGAATAGCAGCAATTTGATGGTTCGAAATGGTTAATAATAGTGAATGGAAGCAATTTGATGGCTCGAAATGGTTAATAATAGTGAATAGCAGCAATTTGATGGCTCGAAATGGTTGGCTCGAAATAGTTAATGGCAACAGGAAGCATTACAACACAACACTCACCGCCCGGCGTCATCTCGCGGACGGTGGTGGTGATGGAGAAGTCGTGATCAATAAACTGTCCCATCTGCACGAACAAGGAATTCCCCTCCACCTTGGCTCCTTCCGGGGCGAGACTCATGAGCAGGCTGACGTGGCGGGGGTTGGGCAGCAGACCCCCGCCCACTGCCCTCATCCGGAACACTGCGGGGGAGTCTGAGGGAAGGGGAGAGCTTAACATTAAGAAAAGTGAAGGTGAGGATTAAGAAAGGAAGGAAGGAGGATTTAAGAAAGGTTAGAGAATAGAATTTGTTAGGGATAGCGAGATGGTGAGGGCATTTAAAAGAAAGGCGAGGAGGGGTGGGAATTTATAGAGAAAGGTGAGAAGTTGATGACATTTTATCATGAAAAACAAGAGGATCTATTAAGAAAGAGGGTTTGTCACCGTAACGCTGAGGCAGCAGGGTGTGCATGGCCTGGCCGGGGGTGCCGTGGTGGGGGCTCTGCAGGTTGTTACAGCGCCCAGAGATGGTGCGGTACCGGGCCAGCGGGTTGCACGTCTCCTCGTCCCTGTGGAGTGAAGGGCACGCTGTGGTCAGCCTCACAGGGGATTCATGTTCTATTACCTCACAAGAATAGATAATGATTTTTTTTTTTTGTACGTTGGTGTAAACTTTCTCGTCTATAATCAAATGTATACTGATTAGAATGGGACAATTTTTTTTTCTGTGGGTGTAAAATTTGGTCCGTGTCCTTCCGTTTACTACTGTGCGCCGTCCAGTCACAGCAATGTGTCGCGGAGGGCGTGGGGGTGTGAAGGGCTACGCTGCCGCACACAGGTGAGTGGTGTAGCACACAGGTGAGTGGTGTAGTGTACTTACATGCATTTCGGAGGTGGCGGCGTCAGTTCGGTGGTGAGCGTGGGCGGGGTTGGGGAGGGTCGGCCCTGCAGGTCGGCAAAGTAAGGGGACAAGCCCACGCTGCCGCCTGAGGGGAGCAAGGTTAAGGAGTTAACTTCCCAATAAGTTCGTAAAAAAAAACTCGCTCTGTCCTCATCTAGCGAAACCACACCACACCACACCACACCACACCACACTGCTTCGAAACACTCAACGCAACACTGCCAACACACTACCACCACCACCACCACCACCACCAAGAAACACTCACCATAATTAGTCAACACGGAGCGTTCCTGCCTTACACGAGAGTCACTGACGGTGGCACTGGCGGCGGGCGACGTTCCATTGATGGCGTGAGCGGGCAGCGCGGCGGGGGCAGAGGGGCGCCACCACGCACAGAGGACGAGCACCTTGGTGAGAAGTCAAATTGAAGACCAAAATCACTAGTGACTGAAGACACATGACAAGGGTTTTATTAGCCGAGACCGCAGACCGGCTGATCGTGTAGACTAAGAATAATTACCGGTATTATAAGTAAGGACACACACACACACACGCACAATTGCTCCATTACACAACTACCAGCACACAAACATCCAAACAAAACACTTCAAACAAAAATTTCATAACTAAAATTTCATAACTACCAATTAATCTGAATAACGGGCACTCAAACAGCTCCTGTCACAGCCCTACCCACACACTCACCAGCTGAAGCAGGGCCATCACCTGGTTAATTATCACACCCCGTCCCTCCTTCTGCAGCAGACAGTAGACCTTCACACGCCGCGAGCCAGACCACCACTACCTCCCTGCCGACGTGAACAGCCGCTCATCGAGTCAGGAGGCGAGACACTCAGGGAACCCGGGCCAGTGCTCTAAGGTTTCAGCGTCTTCTCTCGATTCGTTTTAACAGTCTGAGTGGAAGCTATTGGGGTTTTCAAGTGTTTTCGTGATTCTGTATCATCAGTGGGAAAAGACCAATGAGAATCCCTATGATTTTACCTGTGGCCTTTGAGAATAGTGTTGGTGGGAGCTCGAAGTGCTTCAGAATGGTAGGTCTGAACCAGTGACCAAAGCTTCGATCCACGGACAGCACCGCCACCTGGCCGCCAGACTGAGCCAGCACTGAGAGAGGATCGAGTGGCTGGGTAACATGCGCATCTTTCTTCCTCTCAGCCAGCAGCACTCCGTACAGTGATGTGCTCACTAGATACACCGCACGGTTTCCAGGACGTTCTTACATTCCTTACAAATTCTATAGAACAAAACAAGATTTGATAATACTCATCTTTAAAATGAAGAATAACTGATTATGTCAACAATCAAAGTGTGTGCACCTGAAACGGACAGTTTGCCGAGGCAGCAGCCTGCACCACACGGTGTAGACATGATGGCTGTCACAGTTCTGCTCTACTAGAGCACAAACACTTACCCTATTTTTTTTTTCCATCTTTCTTCACACGTTTTTAATTTACGATTTAGGAGCAGATCTAATCTTGTATCCCTGATCTTTCGGAAAAAAAAAAAAAATTAATATGGTGCCACGAAATTACATGATCCTTTACTAGTATTGTACACTTCAAAACAGTGTGCCTGAGGCTGTTCACGAGGTGGATCATAACAGAAATGCATCTGTTCACCACTCGCAGTGAGGCGCCTCTTTGGTCATGCCAACACTGCGAAGGACACAGTGCGTTTCTTCCTGGTCACAACGCGGCAAACACTCCATTCCCTGTGTCTTCACCATGATAAACATGTCATACACTTCCCACTCTCTGTAAAGATCAATTCTTGACAAATAGAGGAAATAACCTAAACACTATTCTTAATTTCTTACCTTCACCTTATTAACTAAAATGCAAGAATTCCTGGTTTCAAACTTATGTTCGCCCAAATCCTTCCTTTACTACGGAATCCGAAGCGTAATTAAAGTCTCACTGCTCACTGCGTGAAACACGCTGCCACGAATTCCCTGCTTTCTTTAAGGGACTGCTGCTTACAAAACGTTTTTAATGAGGAATGCAGTGTCAAATCCTTTTAGTCCCGCAACGTATAACCTTCGACAACAGGCAGCGCTGGCTTCATGGGATACTCTTTGTGACAGTCATAGCATCAACACACACGCATAGTGATTCACTATCTTTTTTTAATCCAAGCGGTGCCATATGACCTCAGTGATGCAGCGCGTTAGTCACTTAAGCAATGCGTTGGTCCTTTTACCACGAATCCCCCACCACCACACCACCAACATTACCTTATCTTCGAAGGCTCTACTCCTTCGCCACCTCTGTAAACACAGTGAAGGAAGCAAGAAGTCTGAACCAAAGTGGAGGGTTTCAAAGACCCACAACCCTCCAGCGCCTCAACGTGTAACGCTCCTTGTATTCTTGAGGGAAGCGTTGCAGTTACTCTCGTTACAAACGTTTTGTACCAGTAACGCTCAACAGCTCACTTTGCAATGCAGTGTGGCGTGCAGGTGACATCCGCAAGTCACCACCAACCGTGCACCGTTTGATGCAGTACCCAAGCCACCACTGGGCTGAGATGGGGTGTGTGTTTGTGAACAGTTTAAAGCATAAGTAAAAAATATAGTGTTGATGGAATATTTTAATGGGTCGAAAGTGTAAGACAAAAAAAGTTTTGAGGCGATTACTTGACAACGCCACAATGTTGATGCTATCACAGGTGTTGAGGTTTGCTGATCATCACTACAAGTTTTCCCAGTTCAGTGCTTCAGTGTTACGGTTTCTTCATTACAACAATCTGACAAAATTCTGACCATCTTTCCTCCTCATCTCAGCCACGCCACCACCTGCCTTAAAGACACCAATCCGCGAACAGTATTTATTACAAATTTAATAATATCAATGAACAGGAACACCAGCTAGATTAGAAGCGTTTTGCCAGACAATTCACAAGTTCATTACCTAATCTTATTTACAAACGTATATGGAAATTCCCAAAAATATTCATCGTCACTGAGTTTCCGGAATCGAATATTTGTTTCAACGTTACAGTGACAAACTTTGACAACGAATGGAGGCAGATAAGTACTCATTTCGATACTTCAGCTCCAATTTTGCTACTCGTTCTGACTTTTATCTCCATTTTTCGACAATACTCCACGTTTGCTACCTATTTTGGCTATCTCCATGTTCACTACTCATTATCTTGACACTTAAAACGCTGGTGCTCTCTCCAAGTACTCCACGACCTCCTCCTGCAGCAGTCCGGCCTCAGCAAACAAGTCGGCAGTGCTCGTCATGCTCGGGGTGTTGGCAGCCGGACAGGTGAGGCTGGCACCGCAGCTGACAAGAAGAGCAGACTTTAGGGTGTGATGTACAGGACTGAAATGCTGCAGAATGTGAGGTTGCGCCAGAGGTTACGACACTATTGGGGGGAAAAAATGAAGAAGCAGGAAAAATCAGAAGTGAAAGCGAAAAAGTTATGGAAAAAAACTGCATTTTCACGCAAACTAAAACTGATCTAATTGTGTAGGTAAACCGAGGGAAACTGTGGCGGCGTTACCAGTCCTCCATCGTGGCAGCGGCAGGAGAGGCAGTGGGAGACGTGCACCGGCCGCCCGTAAGCGTAGGTGTGGCCCAGGTACTCGCAGTCCACCAGCTCCTTGCTGTGGTACTCCTTCCACGGCGCCAGGTCCAAGGGCGTGAGGTGATTACACGGCACCAGAGGATTCCTGTCAGGGGATAAAGGAAATATTTTAAACAGTATATTGAGAAAGTACGAGTATATAAGGAATGAAGGAAGGAACGCTGAAATTACAATACAAAACCTATTTCTACTATGTTAATATACACTCAGGTATGGGAAAAAATTATGAAAATAGAAATACAGTGGAAGGTTTGAAATACAGTGGAAGGTTTGAAGTTTCCGGATGGTCTGGGCTGCTCTTGGGGATCTTATCAGTGAAGACAATAATAAAACTAGTCAAGAGAGCGAGATAAAGAATACAAGACATGAAAACAATACAAGACCTGAAAACACAGAATATATTATAACAGGAGTACAAGATAATTATAGACTTGAGGAAAACGAGGACAGGCAAGACAAAAACAAAATACAGCACATTATAGTTTCGAATCAGAAGCACAGGAGTTCGAAGCCTCAAACCGAACCAACCCTCTCTGAGCCGGCCGGTGGAACACGCTGGCGGGCACCCTCTCATTCTTCTCGTCCAGGTTGTCACACAGCACACGCCCCAGGGAGGAGGAGCTACGAATGGCGCGCAGCTGGGAGGAACTGAAACCTGCATCCACGTTCTCATACCTGGCGAGTGAAGCAAAGGTATATACTGGGTCCTTTCACGAACTGGGTAAAGGAATATTGATAACGTTGATGCTTAATTAAATTCAAGGTATATTCATGTTTATGTTGTAAAAAAGCTCGTACTGTACTTCATTTTATTCACTAGTTGGGTAATATGTAATGAAAGAGGCGTAATCTGTGTTGATAAATTCCCGAGATGAATTTGTTAGTTTATATTGGACTTGTGCAGGAAAGCGCCCGGGGATTTTCACTAATTGGGAAAAAGGTAATATATATAAAGGAAGATGAATACATTGATGCTTAAAATCCCGAGATGCATGCTTGGGTGGGGAGGGAAGAGCAGGGGAGGGAAACAGACAGGCACTCACCAGAACCTGTCTCCTCGCCTCAGGTTGAAGAACTGGTACCCAATGAGGCAGGCGAAGGTTGGCCCCACCAGACCCCCTGACACTGGGTACTCCGCCTGCCGCCACGCCCGCCACGCCCACGCCACACACATCACCGTCACAGGCAGACAGAAGCACAAGTAATGCAAATGTAATACAAAGATTGAACTCCAAATGCAATACCAGTGCCTTCTAGCTTCCTTTCACTTGTCCACTTCCTCTTCCACTCAGCAATCCTCTTATGAAAGCAACATGAAAATACAAATTCACACGTAATTCAGACTGAACACTAAGCATCAAATACGAAATAAATTAGTGTCTTATTCTATTCTTTCATGCAGTCCTTCCACTTACCCACTTCCCACTCACTGATCCTCCCACGTCCCAATCACATGCAGACAATCATAAGCAAAATAAAAAATACTAACAAACTCCAAAAGTAAAATCAGTGCCTTATTCTGTCTTCCTTCCACTTGTCCCCTTCCACTTACCAGGCCTCCCACAAACAAATCCACATCCTCCACCTTGGCGTAGGCTTTGCTGAGGGCGTGCACGGCCTGGCGGGGCATGGCGCTCAGCAGGTCGTCAAAGGTGGTGGTGACGGGGCCGCCGCACGCCTCCCGGTACTTCACGTAGGGCGGCAGGCCGTGCTCCCGCCCTGCCAGGGAACAGTTACGATTGACTCATGTACGTACGTCACTCAAGTCTGTGTTTATTTTTTCTTCGTCTTCTATTTACTTTTTTTGTAACGAGTCCATTTTTCAGACCGTCACCTTCTGCTTCTACTACTAAATTTCATCGTTTTCATCCAGTAAATTTCATTGATAATAACCGTATCTCACTTTTAAAGAATTAAGACAAAAAAAAAAAATTAAAGAATTAAGACAAAAAAAAAAAAAACTATTGACCGATGCATACTTTTTAAATCCATATTCTTATTCCCCCTTCTCTCTTTGCTATCCCTCCCCTCCCCTCCTCTCCCCTCCTTCCACTCCCACCCCACCACCAGTACCTCTCGCAATGTTCCTGGCGAAGAGGTCCTGCCCCGGGATGTGGCTGCCCTCGAACAGTCTGTCCACGAGAGAGGCCACCAGGTGGAGATCCACAGCCTGGAGTCCCGTGCCCATCAGACCCCGCAGAACTTGGTCACACATGTCCGGCTGTGGGAGGAGGAGGAGGAGAAAGAAGGAGGAGAAGTTAGAGATGATGGAGGAAAGAAAATGAGGGAGGAGAAACAAGGGGAGAAAAAAAAGAGGAAGGAAGAGGAGGAAAGACGATGAGAATGATGATAAAGAAGAGGAGGAAAGGAGAAAGATGAGAAAAAAATGGAGGGCAGGATCAACATAAAGATGAGGCATTTTTTCTTCCCCTTATCTCTCAATGCTTTCATCCATTCACTCATCCATCCATCCAATCTGTCAGTCCATCCAAACCTTACACTCCTCATATCCCTTGCTCTCAACCTAACGTAACCAAACCAATTACTCCACTAATCCATCCACCCACCCCAAGCACTACTAATCTCTCCACTTCAACAAAAATCACTCAGTCTTCCTAATCCTTACCTTCCCTTTAGTATCCCTTAATCCCATTCACCTCTGCCCACCCCCCCGCTTCCCTCACCAGCAGGGCCATTGAAGTGTTGTGGAAGGTCAGCACGAGGGGCACGGAGGCCACGGGGAGGTACTTGGAGTTCAGGAGCAGAAGGTCGTCAGTCACCATGGTGTGTCCCACTCTGAAGGCCGCCGTGGAGAACTCGTTGAGGATGGACGGGTCGGCGCTGCTGTCGTACTCCTGCAGAACGCGCCGACGAAGGGTTACAAAAAGGGGTAGCTTAAGTTTCTGCACGTATTTGAGGGAGCATGAGGAAACCGAGTGAAGAATGAATGGGGAATGAATGAAGGGGATGAGGGACTGTATTAAATATCAGGGCAAGGTGGGCAATGGACAAGGACAGTAAGAATAATAGCAACAGAATGGGAAAAAAAAAAAAAAAAATAAATAAACGAACTCTAAAACCAGCTCAGTACTCCCGCTAACCCACACTGCCTCACATTTACACCTGGGCTTCACACCTGTGCCACTCTCACCTGGGGACAGCGCCCTCACCTTGTAGTAGCCCGAGGTCTCTGGCTGCAGGCGGTAGTCCTTCGTCTTGATGGAGCCAAGTAGCTCCGGGAGGAACTGGCTGTATACAATGTGCTGGTACTGCGCTATGTTGACGCGGCGCGCCTCCTGGTGGTGGCGGCAGGAAACAAGTTGGACCACGTGCGTAATCTGAAGCATTTCCTCACCGCACCTACACTACACTCAGAAACCTCTAGTTGAAGTTTAACGGGTTTTAAGGAAGTTTTTATGGTTCTAGTGACAAGTTATCAAGAATTTTATATCGTTAACACCTCCACTACACTCAAAAGCTTCTAGTTGAAGTTTAACAGGTTTTTAAGGAAGTTTTTACGGTTCTAGCGACAAGTTATCAAGAATTTTATATCGTTAACACCTCCACTACACTCAAAAGCCTCTAGTTGAAGTTTAAGTTTTTATGGTTCTAGTGACAATTTACCAAGAATTTTATAACAGGAGAAACCCTCTTGAGGACCCGGCTAATCACATGAATCAGGACCATTTTCTGAAACACTTCGTCGCCGCATCTCCACTACACTCAAAAAGCCTCTAGTTGAAATTACACGAATTTTTAGTGAAGTTTTTATGGTTCTAGTGACAGATTAACAAGATTTCTACATTATAAAGATAAACACTTGAGGAGCTGGCTAATCATCGCCTCGGCCTTTGAAATTAATCGTGGTGAGTGCAAAGATTGGTAGTGTAGCCAAGAATAGAAGGAAAATCAATGTAGTCAAGAACAGAAAGGCAATCATAGTCACGCTGGCCTCCCTCATTACCTGGTAGATGCGCTCGTCGTCCCAGTGCGGGTTGAGATTCCCCAGCTGCCGCGCCAGTCTGTTGTGCTCCCGGAAGAACGTCACGTGCATCACCGTCAGGCTCAGGTGCTCGTTGCTCCTGCAGGCGGCGCGGACGGAGGTAAACAGCGAACAGGTGACACACAACACAAGTCTTACCCCTGCCACTTCTATCTCGTCCACACCCACTCCACTACATCCCTCTCATCCACACTCATTCATTTCCCCACCACTTCCCTGTCACCCACACCCATTCCACTACTTCCCTTTCATCCACACTCACTTCTCCACCACTTCCTTCTCAGCCACACCCACTACCACTTAATCCACTTCCCTCTCGGCCCCACCCACTCCCTTCCCTCACGGCCACTCCGCTCACCTCGCATCCCCGACAAAGAAACACTTATCCTCCTCAGTCCTGCATTCCTCGAAGGCCTTGCCCTCTTTCATGACGGGGAAGCCACCAAGGTCACCGAACTGCCGCACCTCGATGAGCATCCCGTAGGAGTGCAGCCGCAGCTCCCTCTCCCGGCAGTGGTCGCTCCCGTACACCTGCAGGAAGTTAAGGCGAGACTCGCAGGTGCAGGAAATATTTGGGATTTGAAAGATTTAGGGGAAAAAGGAAATGCTTGGAAATAGAAAAAAAAAAAAAGTGAAAATAGAAAAGATTGAAAATGCAGAAAAAACCTCGAAAGTTGACTGGAAAACCTTGAAAGTTAGCAAAATATGAATTTACAAAAAAGTGAACATCCACAGAATAAAAAAAAAAAAAAAAAAAAAAGAAGTAAAAGCTGACAGAAAATGTTTGGAAACGAGTAGATCACCAACATCTTCCAGACGGGCGGAGGCAACACTCACCGTAGACAGGTCGAGGAAGGCAGTGTTGAGGGACACCTGCTCGATGGATGGGCGCCCCAGGGAGTCATGCCCGCCCACTGCCTCGCTCCTGACCACCAACACAAGTAAAAAATAAATAAAAAAAAACATCTCTAGTTACACCAGTTAAAAAAAAAAAATTACTTTCAATTTAATCAGTTAATAAAATTCCATAAAAATACATCACTTTCCCCCAAGACCCACCTGACGAAGGGCAAGCACAGACGCTGGTTGTAGATATCGTGCTGCTGGAGGTGCGGGTCGTCTGAAGGGATAGGGATGGGTGCACAGTGTCGGTCCCTCCACGAGTCACAGTCCTCACAGCGCCTCTCTGGCCCCTGCGTGCGCCCTGGGGGAGGGGAGGTGTGAGGAGGGCATGGGGAACGCAGGGAGATGTAGGGAGGGGGTTGGGGAAGGCAGGGGGATGTAGGGAGGGGGTTGGGGAAGGCAGGGGAATGTAGGGAGGGGGTTGGGGAAGGCAGGGGGGATGTAGGGAGGGGGTTGGGGAAGGTGTAGGGGGAAGTTGTAAAGCAGGTAAGGATGATGATAAAAAGGAGTTTAAAAAAAGCGAGATAAACGGCAGAGAGAGAGAGAGAGAGAGAGAGAGAGAGAGAGAGAGAGAAAGTTGGAGGTTAGTCTAATGCAAGATAAAATTTCACAGAACCAAACCAGCCGTGTCATCACTACTCGTATTTTCTCACTTTCGCGGCCTTTACCTTTGAGCGTCGGCACCACACTCAGGTCGTGGTCCACAAACTGACCCAGCTGCATCAGGAGGAGGTTGTGGGAGGTGGCGGGGTTGGGCGGCACCTCCCTCACCTGCAGGGACACGCGGCGAGGGTTGGGCAGCAGTCCCCCGCCCGCTGACAGTATTCTCATCCATGCGGAGTCTGTGGGGGGCAGCGTGGAGGGTCGTGAGGGCAGAGGGAGGGAGGTTTGGGCTTGTTAGTGGTAATGTCTATGTTTGTTTTTTGTGGTGTCCTCGGTTGGTTAGATAGATAGATAGATAGAGTTGGTTGGTTGGTTAATCAGTCAGTTAATTCAGTCAGTCATTCAGTATTTACAATGTTCTAAGTCAATCCACAGCTGAGGAATTCTTAAACCATTGATAAGTGATTTTTTTTTCCTGGTGTTGCTGCAAGTCATGTAAAAACTGTCATTTATTCGATTCATTATTTGCGTCTTAAGAATACTTTTATTATTCAATTTTCAAACCATGATTTTTAAGCAGATTACTTCACTGATCTGGCAACACCCGCGTCACTATCTGGTCCTCCTTTCAATACCTCGTCGTTAGCCCTGAAAGCTTTCGCCATCACATCATCTGAACCAGCAACACGTGTCCTGAGAGTGGCACGGGAGCAGCGGGCGCCCACACCTGTTATTATGCGGTGACCTCGACCCCTCCCCTCACTTGGCACTTAAAAAAAAAAACCGTTCTCCTTACAACAAAGCGGTCAGCACAGTACTGGGTCACCGCAGCGTGCCTGTCTGTCTGTCCCCTTTCTCTCGTCGCCTCCACCAGACCCTTAATTGTGACGTGGCCAACCGTTCACTCCCAAACCTCACTTAACCGCGTCCAGAAGGCACATTATGAACACACTAGTAATAATATAGTTTACGAAGAGCCTGTAGCGCCCCAGGACTTATAAGGAACACAAGCACCACCTCCCAGCCCCGCATGGCCTGGCAACCCAATGTGACCTTGCCGAGTCCCGAAAAAGTGAAATTGTTACACTGTCCAGTTTTATCCAGGTGTGGCCTTGTCTGTACCTCGTCTACACCTGCCCGAGGACCTGTACCTGGCCGCACCATTTAAGGCAGCCACAGGTGTGCTTGTCAGACATGTGGGGTACTCAAGGTCATTTATTATTAATACCAATTTTACTTTCAAACTTCCTAGGCTAAAACTTGGTGATACTAAATACTTGATCCTTTACTAAAACAATCATATACCAAAAACTTAATAAATAATAGTCCACAGCCACTCATAGGCCTCCCACAGCTTGGGTCTCTTGTTCATCCCCTTGTTACCTCACCGTTGCCATGAATCCCTCTACCTGACTCACGAAGCTTCAATTATCGTCTGATTGCTAAACAATTTCTATTTTTTTTTTATATATTTTGTTCAAGACTCTTAAATATATTAGTCCTAGAAAGACAAGATTGAAGTCACTTTTTCTTTGCTTACGTCCAAACAAACTATATTTTACAACAGACTGAAGATTAACAAAGCGTGATCATAACGGTAAAGGGTCAGACGGTTAAGGGTCAGACAAGTACGTGAAACACACGTCACCCTTTTCAAAATAGTTTTCTTTTACTCCCACCAGTTTTCTACGAGTCAGTTTTCAAGGGTAACTCGAGCAAAGGAGACTCACCGAAGACTGGCGGCAGGACACGACTCATGGGCTGCCCCGAGGTGCCCAGGTGGGGGTTGAGGAGGTTGTTGCAGCGCCCTGTGATCGTGCGAAAGTTGGAGGAGGCGTTGCAGGCGACCGGGACATCCCTGAAGAGGAGGAGGAGATTACAAACGGATAATAATGGATAAAAAGCCCAAGGATGAGTAATTAAATTGTTATGTAGTTACAGAACCAAGACACGATGGTAAGATCCTCGCACATTGACAACTATACATGTTCGAATCGCCCTCAGTCCCTGGCGTGTTAAAGGAGGTAATACAATGAGGTGGGGCATAGGCTCAGGTCTTAAAGGCGTTACCTGCAGGTCGGGGTGTTGGGCAGCAGGTCGTCGGGCAACACGGAGGGAGGCTGGGAGGGGGGGCGTCCGTCAGGGTCAGCCCAGTAAGGGGACACGCTGGGGTCACTGCCTGCAGGAGGGGAGGAAGGGGTAACAGGATTTGGGGATCTCTTGCTTATCATTAACTTAATCTAACGTGCCTAGAGAGGAGACGAAGGAGGTAAAGATTTGGTGCAGTATCTTAATATACGCTTACCTATAATTAGTCTAACCTAAATATATTAACTAAACTTTACCTAATCTAATTCCAAACCTAATCAACCTAACCTGGATGAGGGAACAAACGAGACATAGGACCTAACTTGACCTAACCTAATTAATCTTACCCACACTAGCAGCTTCACCTCACCTAACGCACCCTGGCACGCTCACCAAACGTAACCTAACTTAGCCTAACCTAACCCAGAAACTAAGCTAACCTAACCCACCCTGGCAGCCTCACCTAACCTAACCTACCCAAACCTAACTAAACCTAACCCACCCTGGCAACTTCACTTAACCTAACTTCTAACCTAACTAACACTGTCAGCCTCACCTAGATGCGTCTGAGATCCCGCAAGAGGCGACGGTTGGGAAGGCGCCTGCACCACACGCCCTTGGTAGTCTACTGAAGGGTACTCCAGGATACTAGCGGGCTTGACTGGAGGGTGATCGTGGATGGTGGCAGTGGTGGCGTGGGCGTGGTGGATATACCCGAAAACGTTGTCGTGGGTGTGGGCGTACAGGGTGTTAGGAGGAGCGTTCTGAGTCGCTTCAAGTACTACAGAAGTGTGAAGAGCCAGACTCAACCCCCGGGAACTCACCGCCAGCACCTGAAGGAGGGAGAGGAGGGGCTTCTTGTAATGCCTGTAGACGGGGAAGACTTGGTAACAGAAGTGAAAGTTGTTTTAGTTCATCTGTCCAGTATCTGAAGGAGGGGGGATGAAGAAGGGCGCGAGTTTGCAATATATGAAAAGGAGGAGGAGTAGTAGTAATAGTAGTAGTAGTAAAGATATTTGTCGTTCTAGCCTATCATTTCATCTAATACCTGAAGAAGGCGACAACGCACGGGAGAATAAGTTAGTAATACCTGAAGAAGGGAAGAAGTGGTAGTAGTAGTAGTAGTAAAGGTATTTCTACTTGTTATTGTCTATTTCTAAACTAATATCTGAAGGAGGCGACGACGCAGGGGAAAGCAAGTCAGCAATACTTGAAAAAGTTAAAGAATCAAAACTGTTCGTCATCAAATGAAGGAGGCGGCGTTGCAGGTCTCAATAGCAAGGTCGTTCAAGCCGTTCTCACCTGTCGCTCTACCTGTTGTACTTGTCCATTACTTATCGTCCTAAGAGTATGTGGGACAACCAACGCGCACTTTTTACACCACAGAGATAAAAAGGGGTGGTCCTCTACAGATGAGAGGAGCGAAAGTGCTGCCCCGTGTGTGTGTGTGTGTGTGTGTGTGTGATTCAAAGGTGTGGTCATATGCTCTAGTTTAATATACAGGGCAGTAGATTTTCTAAGGGCGGGGTCACTAAGCTCACCATCATAACCTTAGTCTTGATTCATTGCCTATCACTGCATGAAAACCCACACTGCCTTATCGAATTTTAAGGACCTACTGTGAAACCCCTCTACGCCCCACTTCGCTGCTTTCGAAAGGCTCTAGTTGAAGTTACACGGGTTCTCAATGGTGTTTTTATAGTTGAGGGATTAATAAGGTTTCTATATTAACAGGAGACGCAATTGGGAACCTCGTTAATTATCTCTGCTGTCTTTGAAAACTGTCGTCGTGGGTGCGGAGTGTTTCAGAATGCGGGTCTTTGCCACGTGTAAGGGTAAAGGGTTCCTGTAGGTGCCCTGACTTGAATCATTATCGCTAACAAGAGCTAACCACAGTAGTTTAGTCTCTTACGAAGCTTCAGTCCTTTATCTCAGCCACTGCAACATGACTGCTTCTCTCTTTCGTAAATTAATCGCGTGCATCTCTATTTTTATCTCAATTTCTTCTAATCTTCGTTTGTTTTCTTTATCAACGATCGAAAACTTTCATCAATCTAAACTTTTTCCACTTTTTTTCATTCTTCCTTTATCGTTTCATTTATCCTTCCATGTAATTAATTTTCACTTAATTCTCGTTCATACATTTTTTTTCATTCTTTCATCCTCCATACATTCCCTTCCATCCTTTTCACTTCACTTCACTTGCTTTCACCCATTCTTCCACTCACTCGTCCCTTCCCTCCTTCCCTCCCTCCCTCCACCTCTCTCATTCACACACACACACACACACACACACACGCCAGTTTTGTCCACGTAAAAGAATGAAAAGGCGAAAGCTCCATTCAGTTTCACCAACAAATAAGGGCAAGACACATAACCCTTCCACCCTCTACCCTGCCCTGCTCTAGGTGGAAGTGGTGGAATGAGGGTGGAGGTTGACGGACCAGGTTAAGGAGTGGAGGGTCGGAAGGTTACGGGGAGATGTGGAAAGGAGGAAGGGGATGCAGTATTGAGGTAGTGGAGTACTGGGGTGGAAGGGTAAAGGAAGTGGAGAAGTGGAAGGACGTGGATGAATAGAACTGGAAGAAAGGAAACAAGGTGGAAGGGGTTACGAATGGAGGATGGAAGAGACTGAGAAGGGAAGTGGAGGAGATGGAAGGAAGAAGAGAGAGAAAGGGAAGAAACAGGTGGGATGGAAGAGGGAGAGAACTGTGGGGGGTAGGAGATGAGGGGGAAGGGGGGAGCTGGCCAAAGAAGAGGAAGAGGAGGGAACGGGAATGGAGTGGAGAGTGGAGGGGTGGGGGGTGGGGTGCAGAAGAAGGGCGGATCAACACTCCTATAACTAGTGAAACCTGACTTGACTCGCGATACGCACAGTGGTCAACCCTCAAACATCTTCATCCCTTCATGACGTTTATGACTCAAGAAGCAGACGACCCACGCCGCCGCCTTTCACTGCCACGACCTAACGACCCAGCCACACTAGCGGTACCTGGTGGGATGCAAACTAGCCACTCAAGTCTACACAACGAGACGCCGCAGTGCCCCCTTGAATGGAACTGAAAAGAGAGGTAGGAGGAGAAAGAGGAAGGGGCGGATAAGCGGAGGGAAAGACAATGACAATAACTGAAGGAAGAGAAAGAACAACCTAATAAAGAAAAAAATATATCGTATGACAGTTAAATACAAGACACTAAAAGATGAAAGATAAAAAAAACAGAATTAGATGGAAAGACTAAGATGGAAAGATTGAAAAAAAAAAAAGGAACAAAAGTCGATGAAAGGATGGACTCAAGGACTTAGCACTCCAAAGGGCGTCTCCTGCACCACACGCAAACAGTCAGCGCAAACACACTCACTGATCCTACACGCCCACGCCAAATACGTCCCTCCTACACCACCACCACCACCACCTTCTGCGCCTCCTTCACCTCCTCCATCCACCCACCACGAAAAGAAGAGCCGCCCTCATGGCCTCAATACTGCCACCCTAGCACCGCCACCCACAGCACTCACGCCGCCCACAAAGACTAAAGTGACCGGCGCCTCTCCCTCCCCCCAAGTGAGCCGTGAATCTTGCCTCATTTGAGTCGAAACGCGGTTCATTTGCTTCGAAACAGCTAAAGGGGTTTGTATATTGCGTTTTGTGTAGTTTGGAGTGCCTGAAGGCTTATTGCTTGGTTCTTCGTAGTTGTAGTAGTGGTTAGTAGTGGTGGTAGTAGTAGAAACACAGAAAAAGTAGTAGTAGTAGTAGTAGTAGTAGTAATTCACACATGATAGTTCTACATGTCTAGTTACGTAAATGACAATAAATTAAATGACTCAAGAATAATAAGGACAACCCAGTCTCGATAATGTCAATTCTTATTCTAAATCTAAACTGTTTAAACTCTCCAAGCATGTGTATCATGGATCACTCGAACCCTTGTTGTGTAATTACCTCGCCCACCTGCCTGTTCGCGTACCTGTCTGTCTGCCTCACACACACACACCCAAGCAGGTAGCAGTAGTGGTGGTGGTGGTAGTAGTGGTGGTGGTTGTAGTTGTTGTTGTTGCAGTAGTAGTAGTTGTTGTAGTAGTAGTTCACTGACAAAATACAAGCTCTTATAAAAATTTTCCGTCACAAACACTTGAAAAATATATAAAAAATAAATAAATGAAAAATAAAACAGATACATCAATAAATAAACAAAAAGAAAAAGGATAAATAGATAAATAGATAAATATAATACTAACAATAAGCACCTTCAAGACCCAAAAACCACATTCCAATACTAAAACCAGCACTAGCAATTAGAGATAACACACACACACACACACACACACACACACACACACAACAAGCAAACAGGCAACATACCACGTGCTCACCACCACCACCACCACCACCATTGACTAATCAGATGACGCGCCCCACAGCTGACCTGGTGACGTAATGCAAAAATGAAGGAGTTGGTGGGACATCAACCCCTTAACTTAACACAGGTCTCCTCCCCTTCACTCCCCGCCCATCTCAGTAGCTCCGCCTATCACCCTCGCCACGCCCACTCCACGCCCACGCCACGCCTCAAATTGTAACCTCTGCTCTCGCCTCACCTGCCAACTCTCCCCCTCTACCTGTCCACGGTGATGTACAGGCTGGGAGAAAATACACACAAAAAATGAAAAAAAAAAAAAAAAAAAAAAAAAAAAAAAAAAAAAAAAAAAACACTAGGTAAATGAAAGGAAAGTTGTCGCGGAAATACAATCTTAAGGTTTTTCAAGTGTTTTTTTTTCTTCTGTTTTAAGTTTGTTTTGTTTAAGTAGAGAAGTGCATGAAGCGAAAATGATATGTAAAATGAATGCTGTAATATTTAATGAACGAGAGAAGAGAGACCCGCCCCTCTGTCCCCCCACCCCAACACACACACACACACACACACACAACTGCCCGTGCTCTCGTCCATAACTCCTCACACCACCACCACAACCACCACCACCATTATCACCTTCCCCACCCATAAACCACCACCTGTCGCGCTTCCAGGTGTGAGGGCAGGCCAGGTGACCCATCTCTCTCTCTCTCTCTCTCTCTCTCTCTCTCTCTCTCTCTCTCTCTCTCTCTCTCTCTCTCTCTCTCTCTACGTTTCAATTTTCCGCTTCAAATGGTACGTGATCTTTTTTCCGTCTATGAATGAATCCAAGTTTTTTCCTTCTGGTCTGTAACACAACAAGAATTTTTCCCCGTGATCAAGTTACCGCGAGGGGAAAAATATATACATCTGACGCCAATTTTAATATAAGAACTCACAAACTGCTCAATTAACCCTACTTACATTATGATTAACATTTAAACCACACACACACACACACACACACACACACACACACACACACACACACACACACGTAAATAATGTAATCACTAATACACACTTCAACAACACAATCACCTATTTACACACTAACACTAGTTATTACACGCAAACCACTTCACTCACTCCACCACTTAACGGTCCAACTACACTTAACTACACCTGAACGCTCACCACCACCACCATCACTATCACCATAACCATCAACATCACTATCACATCTGCCACACACACACACACACACACACACACAAACACACGTAATTCTCCTTACTACTACTACTACTACTACTACTACTACTACTACTACTACTCCACTTATCGCTTGGCTAATTCCAGCATGAAGTAATCTGTGAAGTTTAAATGGCCACGTCTGGATGACACAGAATTTAAAGGGACCGTGTTTAGGGATAAGGGAGTGAAGGTTTGGTTAGATAAAAAAAAAGAAAAAAAAAGTGATAATTGAGAGTTTTGCATATTTGTTATCTTAATAGGATTTCTTAAGTTTATTATTATTATGTTAAGTGTTTATTAGTGTGTGTGTGTGTGTGTGTGTGTGTTGGTATAGAGCGGCACGTTACATCACACACACACACACACACACAGACACACACACCCTGAATAATAATTAGACATATTTCTAAGAACACACACACACACACGTACACGCACGCACACACACACACACACACACACATACACAATGACGGGTGAGAAAACGAAAGTAATGAGAGAGAGAGAGAGAGAGAGAGAGAGAGAGAGAGAGAGAGAGAGAGAGAGAGAGAGAGAGAGAGAGAGAGAGAGAGAGAGAGAGAGAGAGAGAGAGAGAGGGTGAGGAGGTGAAGGTGATTGTCTGTTTAAGGTGAAAAAAGGAAGGGTGAGGGGTGAAAGAGAGAGAGAGAGAGAGAGAGAGAGAGAGAGAGAGAGAGAGAGAGAGAGAGAGAGAGAGAGTGTGAGTTGGATCATTAATATACCTCTCTCTCTCTCTCTCTCTCTCTCTCTCTCTCTCTCTCTCTGTGGGACAATGAAAAGAGGTAAACACAAAAGGAAGAAAGACGAAAAGAAAGAAAATAAGGTAAAATAAAATCGAATACTTGACGAATAAAAGAAACAAGAAGTATTTAACAAAGCCATGATAAATGTCACGAAAAGGAGGAAAAAAAGGAAAAAAAGAAAAAAACACCTGAAGTATATGACATTACAAAACTCAAAAACTGCCTCACGAATTTACTTTTAAACCAAACTGTAAACATGAACATATCCTCCTCCTCTTCTTTCTCCTCTTCCGCTTCTTCCTCCTCTTCCTGTTCCACCTCCTCTTGTCTGTGGGTGAGCGAATGAGTGGATAGGGAGGAGGACGAGGAGGAAGGGGAGGAGAGTAAATGAAGATGAGACGGGAAGGAAGATTTGGTGAGTGAGTGAGTGAGTGAGTCTAGGAGAGGAGGAGAGAGAGAGAGGGAGGGTGAGGAGAAGGGGGAATAGGAAGGAGAGGAGGAAGAGAGGGAGGGATGGAAGGAAGGGGAAAGAGGAAGAGTTAGGGAGAGGGAAGGAGGAGGAGGAGGAGGGGGGGGAGGTGGAGGAGGAGGACTTACCTGCCAAAATTGGGTCGAGATATGCAAATTAGTGACCAGGTAAGGCGAGGCTCAGGGATTTACGTAACACACCTGTAATTAGACGATAGTGGCAGGTATGTTGCTCCTACTGCATCTCTCTCTCTCTCTTTCTCTCTCTCTCTCTCTCTCTCTCTCTCTCTCTCTCTCTCTCTCTCTCTCTTGTCCCATTTATTTCTAACATCATTCGAGAGAGGAAGATGAGGAAGAAGAAGAAGAAGAAGAAGAAGAAGAAGAAGAAGAAGAAGAAGAAGAAGAAGAAGAAGAAGAAGAAGAAGAAGAAGAAGAAGAAGAAGAAGAAGAAGAAGAACATGGAAAGAAAAACTAATGATGATGATGAAAGAGAAGAAAGTAAAACGAGAAAAAGAATAAACCAAACAAAACGCAAAAAAAAAAAGAAAAAAATAGATAATCAAGAAAACAAAGAAAATATATAAAACAAAACAAAACAAAACAAAAAAACTTACAAACTGAAAACAAACAAACAAACAAACAAAATTAAAACTCGCATCTCTCTCTCTCTCTCTCTCTCTCTCTCTCTCTCTCTCTCTCTCTCTCTCTCTCTCTCTCTCTCTCTCTCTCTCAGGTGATCCTTCAAACGACCCCATTACAAGGAAAACCAAATGAACAGGTGAGAAAGTTTACCTGTCTGTAATAAAGGAGAGGGGTGGGGGGCTGGGGTGGACAGGTAGAGGAGGGAAGGTATCCTGTCGACCCTGGCCTGGTGTGGGGGGGGAGGGGAGGAGGGGAGGAGGAAAGGAGGGAGGGAAGAAGGGAGGGAGGGAAGAGTAGATGCAAGAAGCGAGGGAAGGGAGGAGGAGGAAAGGGGAGAAAGTTGGGTTGGGTAGGTGGGAGGGGGTCAAGAGAGAGAGAGAGAGAGAGAGAGAGAGAGAGAGAGAGAGAGAGAGAGAGAGAGAGAGAGAGAGAGAGAGAGAGAGAGAGAGAGAGAGAGAGAGAGAGAGAGAGAGAGAGAGAGAGAGAGAGAGAGAAATAATAACCTAAACACAGCAACATAACGTTATTGGTAGTTACAACAACAACAACAACAACAACAACAACAACAACCATTACCACCACCACCACCACCACCACCACCACCCCTCCCCCGTTATTTGTGCTTCCCTTCCTCCACATCCTGCTGGGGAGGTCCTGCAGGGGTGGGGGAGGGGAAGGCCGCTCATTGGACACCACCCCAATGACGTCATGTCCAGCTGTCCTTGATTGGATGAGGAATTTCCAACACACACTCACGAACGCACATCACCACAAGAGAACACAAAGGAAGAATGAACAGCATCAGATTTGTTGTTGGTGGTGATTTAAGGTGCACACACATCATCGCAAAGGAACACAAAGGAAGAATGAGCAGCAGCAGATTTGTTGTCCTCCATTGGGTTGTTTGCGATAAGGTGGAATGTTATACTGTCTAATTTTGGATAATTTTCATCGATTTTTGTCTCTGTCTGTATTCCTGTCATAAATCCGTCTCTTTAGTTATCCATCTAATTATGTTTTATTTATTCACTGTCTGACCTGACCTAACGTAAATTGTTCCAAGCTTATTTACCTAACCTAACCTATCCTGGCCTAACTTAACCTTATCTAATCTAACCTAACCTATCCTAGTCGAACATCACTTAATCTAATTCAACCTTATTTAACCATGTCTTTTAACCTGATCTAACGCCAACACAGCCCACAGTAACCTAAGCATACTTAATCTAATCTAACATGCCCTAAGCTAACCTAATCTGTCTTAGCATGTCCTAACCTAAGCTTTTTTAACATGTCCTAACCTAACCTAACCTAACTTAACCTAACCTAACCTAACCTAACCTATCCTAACTTAACCTAACCTAACCTGTCTTACCATGTCTTAACCTAACCTAAGCCAACCTAACCTCTTCTAAATTAAGTGATGCAGGTTAGTACAATCAATAACACCTCTGTCAATGTGTGTGCGTGTGTGTGTGTGTGTGTGTGTGTGTGTGTGTGTGTGTGTGTGTGTGTGTGTGTGTGTGTGTGTGTGTGTGTGTGTGTGTGTGTGTGTGTACCTGCTTCCCTCTACCTGCGCGTCGGAGCACCTATACTTACCTGACTGCAAGATGAATGCGACCACAGCTTGTCCATCCAGAGAGTTAAATAAATGTCTCTCTTTTTATTGTTTCCATTTACATAACAATCCATCACTCTTATCTCCCCCTCTCCCCCCCCTCTCTCTCTCTCTCTCTCTGCACACCTGGGCCACTGTAATGGGTGGTACAGGTAAGATTGGGGGGGGAGGTTACCTGGGCGCCAGCGACAGGTCACGCCGAGACAGGACCGCTCGGTGAGATGGGCCTTGGCGGAGGAGGAGGAGGAGGAG
>NC_087193.1:6334683-6339683 GCF_035594125.1 Scylla paramamosain | reverse complement strand
AACTTTTCCCAACATCTATTTATTCAAGTAACACTCAACTTTTTCCTCGCCCAAACTCAACCCAGTCTCATTCCTCGGTGTACGAACAACCTTTCAAACTTTTCCAAGGTCATTCACCCAAGAAGCACCGCCTTTTGTCCCACGGTGCCAATAAAGCAAGCCATGACACCTACCACAACAAGACCCACCTTTGCATAAACTACCCTATCAAAGCATCCAAAAACCTACTGTAACCATTCCTTATTTAGCTCGCTACATTCATAACTCGTATACACACCCTCACCCCTTGCATGACTCGAACCACGGGGCAGAGGAGAAAAAAAATGAGTGAGTGAGCCATTTAGACCAGTCCTCCCTCCTGGCCCTCATCCTAGCCTCGTTTTCTGTGCTAGATATAAATAAAAGGAGGCCAGGATAAGTCCGCGCGGCCGCAATGCTCAGTGAAGCGCAACGGAGGTCATGAAGGTGCTCGTTCATTACCCGGGGTGCTACTGTGTGTGTGTGTGTGTGTGTGTGTAAGGAGACAATGTCAGTGTGGAGAGTGTGGACAGAATAGTAATGAAGAAAGTATAGATTGTTCAATAGATATAATAACAGACGGATGAATAGATAGATAAGTAGATAGATAGATTGATAGATATATAGATTGACTGATTAATAGATTGATTGATGGACAGACAGTTAAACAGATACATTAATACAGTAGTAAGTGGTTAGGTAGATAGAAGGGGAGGTAGATAAATAAGGATAAATAAATACAGTTGATAGGTAGAAGACAGGTAGATAAATAAACATTTCAAAAGAAGGATCGATATACAAATAAAAAAAAAGAATACATACATGGATACATACAAACATACATACATACATACATACGCAAGCGAATAAACGAACATACATATAAACACATACACAAATACAAAAAAAAGAATAAATAAAATAAATAAATAACTAAATAAACAAACAAGTAAATAAACAAATCAATAAATCGAGGGAGGTTATCGAACAAGGAGTAGGAGGAGGAGGAGGAGGAGAAGAGGAGGAGGAGGAGGAGGAGGAGGAGGAGGAGGAGGAGGAGGAGGAGGAGGAGGAGGAGGAGAAGTCATGATCAAAACATTTGTCTCAACTTAGTGACAATTACCTTAATATTTTCAGAATCCTATTTTTTTCCCCTTATAAGATAACCCCCCTCCCCCTGCCTCCACCAAACACACTGCCCTTCACCACGGATGAGTAACAACAAGCACACACACACACACACACACACACACACACACACACACACACACACACACACACACACACACACACACACACACACACACACACACACACACACACACACACACACACACAGAAAACAGACAAAGAAAATAAGGAGAGAGAGAGAGAGAGAAAAAAAAAGGACAAAAATAAGCTAAATAAAACAAGAGAGGAAAACTAAGCCAGGCAAAACGAAACAAAACAAAACAAAAGAAAAAAAACAACAACAATAACAAGAACCAAACAAACAAACAAAAAACAGAAAACGAAGGAGAAAAACACATCACCTTCACCACCTTTCCTAGATACCTGTGCTGACACTAATCACCTGCTTACCTGTGATACGAGGTAACCTAATACACCTGTACCTACCTGTGCATACCTTCAATTAGTCCCCGAAACAAGACGGGTGAAAGGAATCAACTCCCTGCTGACGTAATGGGGAGGAGGAGGAGGAGGAGGAGGAGGAGGAGGAGGAGGAGGAGGAGGAGGAGGAGGAGGAGGAGGTGTAGGAGGAGGTGGAGGAGGAGGAGTAGGAGGAAGCTCTGCCCAGCCACGATCCTCAGTCACGCTTCAGGTCACGAAAGGTCACGTGGAGAGGATACACAGGTGAGGTCACACACACTGGTAGACAGATAGACAGGTGTGTGTGTGTGTGTGTGTGTGTGTGTGTGTGTGTGTGTGTGTGTGTGTGTGTGTGTGTGTGTGTGTGTGTGTGTGTGTGTGTGTGTGTTCTCTGTCTCTCTCTCTCTCTCTCTCTCTCTCTCTCTCTCTCTCTCTCTCTCTCTCTCTCTCTCTCTCTCTCTCTCTATCTATCTATCTATCTAAAATTACTAATCTTCCTCTTGCTCCTCCTCCTCCTCTTCCTTCTTCCCCTTCTTTCTTGTTTTTCTTCTTCCTCTTCACTCTCCCTTTCTCCCACTCACCTTGCTTCCTTGCTCGTCTCCTCTTACTCACTCACTCTCCCTTTCCTCTCACTCTCTTCCACATTCTTTCTTGTCCCCATTCTCCCAAACATGAAAGAGAAACAAAGGAACAGAAAGGAATTTGGAAGCACGGACACCACCACCACCACCACCACCACCACCACCACCACCACCACCACCACCACCACCACCACCACCACCACCACCAGTCCCCTATTTTCTTGCACCTCCACTTTCATTAACATCACTATATAGGCACGCCTCTTCCACTTCCCCTTCCACCCACACCCCTCACACAAGAGCCGGTCCACTGTCGGTCCATAAGTCAGAACCAACTGCGAACCGGATCAACTTTTTATTCTTCTGTTTATTTTATTTACATTTCATTTACTTAACGAAATCTCCCCATCGGTACATGAAGGGTTGGTCCTTTGCCGGGTCACACTTCACGCTGCCCTTCAGGTCCGGTCCCAGTAGCGCCAGTGATGAATATACAACATTTCCCTCATTTCCTTATTCCCCTGTGGACATCTCCCCCCAGACATCTCCTCCCCCAGTCATTCATCTGTATACTAGATTCCTACCAAAATTCACAAATAGGTTTACATGTTTTTGGTAGAATAGAGGAAATGAGTGAATGTACGATGTCTCCTTACTCTCTCCCCATGTCTTTTCTCCCCCTGTGGACATACTTCCCTTCCAGACGTATCCCTTTTTATTCATTTCAGCAATAGATTCACATGTTCTTGGTCGAATAAAGAAGAAAAATTGTGACTAATGCAGAGATAGTGACGAAAAAGTAACTAAAAGACGTAGAACACACACCAGATCAACACATCCACACCTTCACTTTTACACACGTACAGGTAAAACAAACATATTTACAGGATTTAACTACAAGTATGAAGAAATAAACAAAAGAAGTGAGAGTGAGTGGGAGACAGCAGCAAGTTATGAAACGAAAGAGAAGAGGGGGAGAAAATTCTCTCTCTCTCTCTCTCTCTCTCTCTCTCTCTCTCTCTCTCTCTCTCTCTCTCTCTCTCTCTCTAACGACTACTTTCGTAAGAGAGGGAAAAAGAAACAAATAACAGACGAGATGTAAAGGAGGAGGAGGAGGAGGAGGAGGAGGAGGAGGAGGAGGAGGAGGAGGAGGAGGAGGAGGAGGAGGAGGAGGAGGAGGAGGCAGGGATGGTGAGGTGATAGATATTGGTCAGAGAGAGAGAGAGAGAGAGAGAGAGAGAGAGAGAGAGAGAGAGAGAGAGAGAGAGAGAGAGAGAGAGAGAGAGAGAGAGAGAGAGAGAGAGAGAGAGAGAGAGAGAGAGAGAGAGAGAGAGAGAGAGAGAGAGAGAGAGAGAGAGAGAGAGAGAGAGAGAGAGAGAGAGAGAGAGAGAGAGAGAGAGAGAGAGAGAGAGAGAGAGAGAGAGAGAGAGAGAGAAAGGAATGCAAATGAGATAAACTAAATATGAGACACGAATGACGAAATAAATGAGAAAGGAAAGGAGAACAGAGAGAGAGAGAGAGAGAGAGAGAGAGAGAGAGAGAGAGAGAGAGAGAGAGAGAGAGAGAGAGAGAGAGAGAGAGAGAGAGAGAGAGAGAGAGAGAGAGATTTATAGCCAAATTAGGGAACATTACCTGAAGATGGAAGGCAGAGAGAGAGAATGAGAGAGAGAGAGAGAGAAAAAAAAGAGAAGAAAATTAAAACAAGACTGACGAGTAAATGGAAAAAAGAAAAAAAGTAGGAAGGAAAAGTAAGAGTAAAAAAAAAAAGAAAAAAAAAAAGAAGTGAATAAGGAAATAATTGAAACATGCAAAGAACACATCAATCACACACACACACACACACACACACACACACACACACACACACACACACACACACACACACACACACACACACACACACACACACACACAACCAAATTTCGTAAAAAAAAATATGTACACAAGGAAAAGAAGGACGAAACAATCTCTCTCTCTCTCTCTCTCTCTCTCTCTCTCTCTCTCTCTCTCTCTCTCTCTCTCTCTCTCTCTCTCTCTCTCTCTCTCTCACCTGTGATGCGTGACTCACTACGGTAATTAAGTCTCAGGTAAGTACAAGTATCGTCATGAGAGAGAGAGAGAGAGAGAGAGAGAGAGAGAGAGAGAGAGAGAGAGAGAGAGAGAGAGAGAGAGAGAGAGAGAGAGAGAGAGAGAGAGAGAGAGAGAGAGAGAGAGAGAGAGACTGTGTATGAATATTAACACCTAGCATAGCTTAAGAGATTGTACACACACACACACACACACACACACACACACACACACACACACACACACACACACACACACACACACACACACGCGCACGCACAAACCAGACCACTAGACCAATCCCATAATTCCACCTTGCCTTTCTATCTCTGACCTCCACTCACTCCTTGATCCAGGCGGCCTACAGTGACCTTTGTGACCCACTGTGACCTCGCCAGGACCCCTCGCTCGCTGGGACCAAATTGTGACCAAAGTGTGGGGTGTTTTGATGTTTTTTTTCTTTGTGTGTGTGTGTGTGTGTGTGTGTGTGTGTGTGTGTGTGTGTGTGTGTGTGTGTGTGTGTGTGTGTGTGTGTGTGTGTGTGTGTGTGTGTGAGTGTGTGAATTGTTGTTGTCTTGGTTTTGTTAGTTGGTTTGGGGTGGTGGTGGTGATAGTAATAGTAATAGGAATAGTAGTAGTAGCAGTAGTAGTAATGATGATGATGGTGATGATAACAACAACAACAACAACAACAACAACAACAACAACAACAACAACAACAATAATAATAATAATAATAACAAC
>NC_087193.1:6312183-6329683 GCF_035594125.1 Scylla paramamosain | reverse complement strand
CTTTATGTGCTATATACTTATCTTGGAGGGAAGGTTGTCAGGTAAGTTGCAGGTGCTGGTGTAAGGGACTCGGGTTACCAAGGGACACTCAGGCTCTGGACTACTGACGGAGGGACTCAAAGGGCATCTCGGCTCTACGGTACACTAAGCGGCTCTGGCGGTGGTGTTGAAAGTGAAGGGTACTCGGTCTCCAGGGAAGGTGTGTTTCTACTGACGAAGGAGGTAGTGAAGGTGGACGGACTAATGCAAAACTTGACGGAGGCGGTGAAGGGTGTGGTGCAGAAGTGACTGAATGAGTGATACAGAAGAGAGACAAGAGGAGGACAAGACGAGCGAAGTGTTGCTGTTCTGCTGACGAAGAAGACGAGGAATGAAAGTTGACACAGTGAGAGGAACGGTGTACGACGTGTGTGTGTGTGTGTGTGTGTGTGTGTGTGTGTGTGTGTGTGTGTGTGTGTGTGTGAAAGGACGACGACGATGACGATGCCGAGGAGAAAGGAGGAAGGAGGAAGGAGGAGAGCGCGACGGCGGCAGTGATTAAGTAACCAAAAAAAAACCCTGAGATTTTATGAAAGGAGAGAGAGAGAGAGACAGAAAGACACAGAGGCGCAACACACACACAGAGAGACCACTATCACCACTACTACCACTACCTGGGACTCGAAGCCGGGACACAGAACACCAGAGACAAGCCCCTGACCAGAGACTCAACCCCAAGCAGGTGGCGGGGGCAGAGGAGGGCGGGTGGCGACGTTCCTACTTAGCGCTCAGTAGACAGTTATCGTTACCAAACACTGCTGGCCTACTCTTGTCTGACTAGCGACTGGCCCAAAGAACTACTGTCCCCCCTCCCTCTCACCAACCTCCCCCACGAGCCTCACACGCCCTGGACACGCGCACAAGCCTCTCTCAAGACCAGGGCACGGGGAGGAACAAATGAAGGAGTGGAAGCCTTGTATTCAGAAGTATTTTGTAGTTTTATCATTAAGGTTTTCGAAGTTCACAGAGATGACTGGCTGGGTTCTCTTGGGTCTTTTGTCTCCTGGTGGCACAAAATCATTATCACTCGTATCGTGAAAACCTTAAAAATACCGATCATTTCCACTAGTCCCTTAAACGCAGTCGAGATGAAACGCCTCAGTGTTAACGAGCAGGGACTGAATAACTACGTAACTTGTAAGATGGTTGTTAAAGGAAGGAAGCTCCCCATTCTGTCAACTTAGGCCTGGCAACACTGCTGGACACTTTGGCACTTAAATGATAGACTCGTAAGGGCGATTATTCTTTGTGACTGTGAGTGGAAGGGGAAAAGCTAACTAGGTAATTTGACCCTTAAAAACACTAAAAACTAAGAGAGAGAGAGAGAGAGAGAGAGAGAGAGAGAGAGAGAGAGAGAGAGAGAGAGAGAGAGAGAGAGAGAGAGAGAGAGAGAGAGAGAGAGAGAGAGTATTATCAGGTGAGGTGTTGCTGGGAAGACAGGTGTGTGTGCTGGCTTCACCTTACCTGCCTCACCTGCCCCGCGTGGTCCAGGTGATTGTAATGTTATGATCTAGAGCACAGGTAACCATTTGGGGCAAGACGAAAGGTTACTGTGTGCGTGTGTGTGTGTGTGTGTGTGTGTGTGTGTGTATAAGAACCTCACTGATTTCCGATTCTGTTCGTCTCTTTGTATCTGTCTGTCTCTATCTATCTAGCGATCTGTCTGTCTGAAATGCTCTCTCTCTCTTTCTCTCTCTCTCTCTCTCTCTCTCTCTCTCTCTCTCTCTCTCTCTCTCTCTCTCTCTCTGAACTGAATTGTGACGTAAGTTCATTCTGTAAAACTGACTAGGGAAAGAAAACGAAATTAAATCTCTCTCTCTCTCTCTCTCTCTCTCTCTCTCTCTCTCTCTCTCTCTCTCTCTCTCTCTCTCTCTCTCTCTCTCCTTGTCCTAATGATGAAAACACTTGTTCATTCTCTGGTTTCTCGGCGTGTTTATGTCACGGTTACCTGTTAATGTTTTCAAGGTGAGGTAAAGGTGTTGACTGACGCATGTAAATGAAGAGGACACTTTTGTATAGTTCTATAGGTGTGTCTTGTTCAGTTCGTGCGTTTCTTAGTGTGTCAAGGTAACTATTTTTTTTGTTTTTTAGACTTGAGGTATAGTGAGGTAGAGTGTTTGATCATTTTCAGATGTGTCAAGGTGGCGTCTTTTCATTCCTCTGGTGGGAAGAGAAAATATTGGTGGTCGTGATGGTGGCCAGACTTGCCCCATCATCTTTTATGTTTATCGCCTCATGAATTGTTTAGAAAAGTTTTGAAAAGTTGAGACAAATAAGACAGTGCAAACAAAAGTAGATTTATTGACTATTGTATCTCACTTGCTAACTCAAAAAAAGTAATAAAAAAGATTAGAAAAAAAACTTGAATTCCAGATAGCAATGATAATAGTGGCCATGACTTTTTTTTTCTTGAAGTGTTACAAGAAATTCAAATACGAGAAAAAAAAATAATAATAAAAATAACACATCGATTAATGTTTTTACCTAAGAAAGAAAGAAAATACAAATAAATGACTCGTACTTGTAAACAAATCATGACAACACACACACACACACACACACACACACACACACACACACACACACACACACACACACACACACACACACACACACACACACACACACACACACACACACACACACAGACGCAGAGAGAGTCGGGCAGCGAGTATAAGAATAGTAAAAAAAAATATTAATTTCTCTTCCTCAGCTGGCCCAGTCAACCTCACTGAGAGAGAAAACCTGCTCCTTCTTGTCCTCTTCTCTCCTCCTCCTCCTCCACCTCCTCCTCCTCCTCTTCCTCTCCTCATCACTATTTCCCACTCTCCCTTCTTCCTATCTCGTTAACTCCTTCCTCCTACTCACTACTAATCTTTCTCCTTCATTTTTTTCTCTTCTCCCTCCTCAGTATTCTTCTCCTTCTTCTTCTTCCTCCTCCTCCTTCTCCACGTTTTATCTTCCACAATCTGGCCTTCCATCCATCTCGTTTGTTATTTTTTTTACTTTCATCCTCATTCTCCTTTATTTTTCTTTTATCTGTTATCTCTTCTCACCCTCCTTCTCTTTTATCCTCTCCTATATTATTTTCTTTATTTACCTTTCACTCTTTTATCTTCTTTTTAAGTTTCTCTTTTTCTTGTTAATCTGTATCCCTGTCTCTCTTTTTATCCCATCTCTTTTTAAACCCTTCTCTCTTTTCTCTTTTATCTTCCATTCGTATCTCTCTTTAATCCCCTGTTTTATTACCCCTCTTTATCTTGTTCCTTTATATTTTTCCCTCTTTAACACCTTTCCATCCTTTTTATCTCAATCATCATCTTTTTTTCCTTCATAATTCCTTACCAATTCTTACCTGTCCTTCTCTCTCACCTCTTCCTCTCTGACCTCTACCTGTCCTACCTGTCTTCTTCATCCACCCTTTACCGTTCTCTCCTCTCCTCTTCGTCTCCTCCTCCTCCTTCCAAACCCACAGGTGTGCTCACTAATTAATCAGGTACTCAGGTATGAAGCGAAACTCACCTGGGTGCTTAGTAATTCAGACAGACACAGAGATAGATGGACAGGTGGGCAAACAGACAGGCAGGTGAGCAATGAAGTGTCACAGGTAAATAAAGAGACAGACAGGTGACCTAAATAGATAAACACGGAGACGATAAAAAATATATACAAATGAAAAATATATTGGTATAAAATGACGAAGATTTACGGCGGGAAATATAGAATTAGATATATTAAAAGAGAGAGAGAGAGAGAGAGAAAGCCAAAAAAAAAAAGATAAAATAATAAAACACTGTTATTAGCAAACATAGAAGATAAAAATGAAGGAGAAAGAGGAAGATTAAATAAGAAAGCAATGTGAAAAAAGAGAACAGATGCAAATATACACGATAAACTTTCTCTGCAAACAAAACTTAACAACGCTGCTGGAAATACTTACGTGGTATGGGAAAAAAAAAGAAAAAAAAGACGGTCACTAATTTGATGGTTCGAATTAAAAAGTTTGAACAAAAGAGAAAAAAAGAAAGAAAGAAAAAAGCAAGACGATAGAAATATACAAGAAAATGGATATATTGAGAGATTTACTTTTTTAATTGTTTTTCTTGAAGGACGCGGCGATGAGGTTTCTCTAAAGTGATTCAAAAGCAATAAAACTTTTCCTCAAGGTAAGGTAGTGACTTTCCTGGTCAGGTTTGCGGCGGAAAAAAAAAAAGAAGAGAGGAAGTAAAGACAAGAGGAAAACAAACGTAAATAAGAAATGAAAAAGACACGACTGAGTTACTTGTCTTTAAATTTAATGATAATGAAGGCGAGAAAATATATAGTAACAAAAAATAGATGAATATAAAAGGAAAAAAAGAAAAAAACTATGAAATTTTTATTAGAAAGTAGAGAGAGAGAGAGAGAGAGAGAGAGAGAGAGAGAGAGAGAGAGAGAGAGAGAGAGAGAGAGAGAGAGAGAGAGAGAGAGAGAGAGAGCTTTTCTTACCAATAAACAAACACACAACAGGTAGGCAGAGCGACAGGTAAGGGGGCGGAGGGGGGCAGGTAGAAAAGGCATGAGGGGGGCTGAGGGGGGTGGAGGGGGCGCTAGGGGACCGTCAGCAAACATATAGACCTATTTAGTCACTCTCCAGGGGGGCGGGCGCATGGCAGGTGATAAACGCAGCTGATTGGCTATCCGGACAGGTAGTCGAGCCGTGATTGGTTGAAAGGAATTGCTAAGGGACCAGACTTAACTCCCATTGGCCCAGGTGTCCTGACGTGTTCTCTGATTGGTTTGTGTTAAAAAGAAACGTGTGTGTGTGTGTGTGTGTGTGTGTGTGTGTGTGTGTGTGTGTGTGTGTGTGTGTGTGTGTGTGTGTGTGTGTGTGCGTGCGTGAGAAATGCAAACATATAAGTAAAATAGAGGGTTAAGAGACATACATACACACATACACACATATATGCTTAGTTAGGTTAAATGACTGACACATACATACATACATACATACATACATACATACATACATACATACATACACACACACACGCATTTTTACAAGGTTGGATAAGTGCATGTGTGTGTGTCTGTGTGTTATAGAGTGTGTGTGTGTGTGTGTGTGTAGATGAGCTGTGTCCGTACGTGAGAGTCTATCAACACACGCACACACACACACACACACACACACACACGATGCCATTGAAAGTGAAAGGGCAGCACCGTTACCCACACGTCTGGCAGCGGCGTGTGGCGGGCAGCGGGTTTGTAAGTGTTGTACTGGACACTCGCAAAGGTATGCTGTCTGACACCCCCCCCCCTCCCCACTCACTCGTGCTGGCGTGTTTACCTGTCTATTCCACTCTCCCCCCCAACCTCTCTCTCTCTGTCTCTCTCTCTCTCTCTCTCTCTCTCTCTCTAAGGACGTCGAGGTCAAACTTGCACTAAAGCTAATTATATTCATGACGAGAGAGAGAGAGAGAGAGAGAGAGAGAGAGAGAGAGAGAGAGAGAGAGAGAGAGAGAGAGAGAGAGAGAGAGAGAGAGAGAGAGAGAGAGAGAGAGAGAGAGAGAGAGAGAGAGAGAGATGCTGGCTCTATCTTAATCCTTTCATTCTTTACTTAAATTTCACTTTCACTTGAATGACTTAAATGAGAGAGAGAGAGAGAGAGAGAGAGAGAGAGAGAGAGAGAGAGAGAGAGAGAGAGAGAGAGAGAGAGAGAGAGAGAGAGAGAGAGAGAGAGAGAGAGAGAGAGAGAGAGCTGGCTTTATTAATGCGGTAAAAAAAAAAGAGAAAAAGAGAGAGTTTTATGTTTTTAAAGGGTGAGAAAAGGACCAGATTATATAGAGTTTTAAAGTCAATAAAAGGAAAGGTGTTGGTGGCTTTTAAGGGAAGTGGAGCGTCAATATTTGCTTCTTTTTCAAGGCACAAAAAAAAAAAAAAAAAAAAAAAAACCTCATTCAATTGTGTTATTCAGTGAAACTTTGAAGAAATGAAATAATAATGATAATAATAATAATAATAATAATGATAATAATAATAATAATAATAATAATAATAATAATAATAATAATAATAATAATAATAATAATAATAAACGGTGTATTAGCATGGCAGCTGTTACAATTAAAATAGAAAATGGGTCTTGGGGGGAGGGATGGGAGGCTTAACACTAAAACTAAGGTTAATCTCGAGAAAGAAACTGTTAACGGCTCGCAGTAAGGTGGGGAACAATCACCTGCTTTTTAACCCTTCCACTGTGATATGCGACAATTAACACCACTAGAAGCAACGTATAAAATCTACATTAACATCTACAGCAAAGAAAACGCATGAAAAAGGATATATTTTGTGGTTTCCATCAGGAATAATGTTTAGCAAAGTGTTTAGCATGAGAAGCAACGTGCCGGAGTGGTCAGTGGGTAAGGAAAGATGTGCCATTAGGAGTGAAAGGGTTAAATAGCAAAACTGTAAAGGTTGGAGAAACTTAAAGGTTGTATCATGCAAGGGAAAAGTGCCAAAGTTGTCTTCAAAGTGTACTGTGGGAATCTTACAATCCCGAAAGACCAAACCACCTATTTCTGAATGCCTAAGCCTAAATCTCGTACCATTAAGGTGTAAAGGAGCCAGATCTGCTTAAAATCTGTCCTATTTTTAAAGACATACAAAAAAAAGTATTAGATTTTGTTAACAATTTTAAAAGCTCCTGTTTTTAAAAGTTAAAACTTAAATTTTGTATTACTCGTATTTAGGGATGCATAATTTTAACCTAACCTAAACTACTTGGGTCTGTTACTTTTTAAGGCACAACACGTGGGATGTTTTCAAACCACAAAGAGATGAAGTGCTCTGGTTTTCAAAGGAACAATTTCGAGTCTTTTTAAACAGTAAAGTGATTTTTAAGTGTAAGGTAACCACTTGTATGACTAAAGGGAATTTTTAGTGGAGTGAATGCTTTAACAGGTAATGAGATCTTTGTAGGGTAAATGAATCACTTGCAAGCATAAAGGCGTAATTTTTCAGTATAAAAGGTAATTTTCAGTATGAAGTGGCAATTTTTCAGTATAAAAGGGATAATTTTTCAGTATATAGGTGTAATTTTTCAGCATAAAGCGGCAAATTTCAACATAAAGGAATAATTTTTCAGTATAAAGAGGCAATTTTTCAGTATAAAAGGGTAACTTTTCAGTATGAAGAGGCAATTTTTCAGCATAAACGGGGAACTTTTCACTATAAAGCGATCATTTTCAAGTGTGGAGTGACAACCAAACAAAAATAACAACTAAGCAAAAATGGAGTACTTTGAAGGCACTGACTTGACACCTGCGTTACTTCTCAAGGCATAAAAACGTCAACAAAAAAGCAAAAAAACCGTACATTACTTTCCAGACGCAGGGAAGCAAGACAGGCGCGCCAGTACTCGTGTGTCAGACCGTCAGCTTTGTTTACTTTTTAATGCGCTACTTTCTGTGGGTAAGAAAGCGACCTTGGCGGGAGACAGGGGGGTGGGGGGTACTTTATGTGGAGTACTTTAGACGAGTGGCTGGGAGGCGGCGCGGGTGTGGCCAGTCATCTGTTGGGCGTCAGGTGGGTCGTCCTCGGTCACTTACTGAACCGTGTGAGTCCCAGTGAGTCATTTGTATAGGACTTTCAAAACTGCACAGCGTCATTTGTCAAGTGTCATGGTGGATGTGATTGGTCCTTTGAATCTGGCTCCTTTGTTGTGATTGGCTGGGGTGACTGTTGCTCTCACCTGATTGGTCATTTGAAGTGCGTCCTTTATTGTGATCGAAAAAAAAATATATATATATAGATAAAGAACTTTTTTTTTTTTTTTTTGTACTAAGTGTAAATGCAAATAATTCATGTATTTTAAGTTGTAGGCAAAAAATATCAAGGATTTCACATGTTGGATAAAAACAACAAATGATTCAGTGATGTTGAAGTATTTCCTGAAGTGGAGGAGGGAAAATTTTACGTAATTCTTGAGTCTTTCAGTGTTTGTATTGCGTAACGGTGAGACAAGAAAGATTATTATTATTATTTTTTTCAACTACACCCTTAGGCGTCCCATCAAAAGGTAAAGTGATGTTAGTAATTCGTTAGTTTTTAAATGTAATTATGTAATTACTAAACACGAGGGATTAATGTTTCTCTTCAGTACATTAATTTTCCGGCCAAAATGTAAATAGATTCACTGCCTTATTAAGTATTTGCTTTGTGGTGGTTACACTCGAAAGCTGTCAAGTGTTTTGTGTCAAGTGTTTGCCTGAGGAACAACGACTGACCAAAGAAACACATGAGAGAGAGAAAAGAAAGAATAACAAAACAAAACATTTAAGACAGGTAAGCGACACACTGTCAAACCAAATGATAAACAAATGCGTGTGATAAAAAAAAAAAAAGGTAACGAAGAATTTAAATGCACATGATGAAATAAATAAGAAAGTATCACATCAAAATTAAACAAGTGAGATACGAAATAATAATAATGAAAAAAAAAAGAAAACAAGAACGTATTGGAAAAGTCAAATTAATAAAACTGACAAGACACACAAGAGAACATAGAATTACAAACGAGAAACTAAAATAAAACACGTCATTGGAGAGACAATCAAAGAAATAATCACGTGGCGAATGCACAATTTATTTTATCACCAGAAGAATGTAAACTCATGAATGCATCACAGGAACACTGATCTAAGCATTACAAAGAAGCGTAAGCCTGACCCAGATTCCAACCCCGCCCCCCTCTCTCTCTCTCTCTCTCTCTGCAGTAACCCAATGGCATTAATCGTAGCACAGATAAAACACACAAAACACACACACACACACAAAAAAAAAAAAAAACATTACTAAGATTACAAAGTTTCAATTCAAAAGCAAGATTAACAAACACTGAACTTCTCTTTTAGCTTACAAGGAAAGTATTATTACCTGTTTTTTCTCTTAATATTTTGTTCAATTACACAGTTTAAAATATGAGTCAGCCAGTTTGCCAGTCTGTCAGTCAGTCAGCCGGTTATTCATGCAAACAAGAAGTCATTTAATTCATTCAGCTTGTTAGTTAGTCAGTCAGTTTGCCAGCCAGTCAGTCAGTCAGTCAGTCAGTCAGTCAGTCAGTCAGTCAGTCAGTCAGTCAGCCAGCCAGCCAGTCAGTCAGTCAGTCAGTCAGTCAGTCAGTCAGTCAGTCAGTCAGTCAGTCAGTCAGTCAGTCAGTCAGTTGGAAAATTAAATATATAACGAAAAAGTGAGAAAACAAGAATATTACAAAAAAGAACGCAAGGAAACACATAATTGAAAAAAAAAATAAATAAAATGAATATCTGACCTAACTACAAATAGACTCAACAAAACGAAAAAAAAAAAAAGACAAAAATAAACATGACTATAGATGACACAATGTACGGGACACTGGGGTGAGGATCGGAAGTATAAGGGATTGAATCTTACTGTAAAGGGATTCAGTCTTACTTGTACACGTAATATAGAGTCTGATCGTGTTGTGTCTGGTCTTTGCAGGTTTCTCAGCCCAAGATGAGGGTGGTACTCTTCCTCCTCGTCGTAAAGGTAAGATTTGGCGAGTCATCTTGTTTCTCTCTCTCTCTCTCTCTCTCTCTCTCTCTCTCTCTCTCTCTCTCTCTCTCTCTCTCAGTACTTGTTCATTTATTCATTTACTAATATGTCCTATTTTATATGATGAACCTGCATCTTTACTACTACTACTACTACTACTACTACTACTACTACTACTACTATTACTACTACTATCACCGTACATTTTCCTATATTTCCTGAATCAGAACCAAAAATAGAACCGCAAGAGAGAGAGAGAGAGAGAGAGAGAGAGAGAGAGAGAGAGAGAGAGAGAGAGAGAGAGAGAGAGAGAGAGAGAGAGAGAGAAAGGAACGTGTGTCTGAGGTTAATAAGCAAGAGTCTGGCGAACCTGCTTCTCTTCCTCCTCCTCCTCCTCCTCCTCCTCCTCCTCCTCCTCCTCCTCCTCCTCCACATGCTAAAGGTCCCTCGTCCAGGCGCGGGCAGGCCAGACTGATGGGAAGGGAGGCTGGAACAGGGATGGGAAAGGAAGAAACTCACAAGAAGGTTCACCTGTCTGTTTTTTCCTTTGAGAGTTTGCAAAATATGGAAAAGCAAAGGGATAGGAAGAGGAAAGTGACTAAGGGAGGGAAGGAGGGAGTGAGGGAGGGAAGGTAAGGAGAACAGGAAGGGTAAGAGATAAGATGTGAGATTAAAGGAAGGAAGGAAGGAAGGAAGGGGAAGAAAAGGATAGAAGTGTGGAAGGAAGGAAAAGTGATGAAAGGTACAGCCTAAAAAAATGAGGAAAAATATGACAGGCAGGAAAAAGGAATGAAGGAAAAAAAAACGAGGAAAAGAAAGGAGGAAGAGTAATTATGAGAGATGAACAAAAATGCAGGAAGGAAGGAATAAAAGAAAGAATGAGTGGAGAAAGAAAGAAAGACAGACAGACAGGCAGACAGACAGACAGAGAGACGATACACTGCAGCAAAAACAAGAGGAAAGGAAAGGAAAGGGGGAAAAAAAACACGCGGTTGAAACTTTTTTCCTTACAAGACACGAGAAAGAAAATAAAAAAAAAGTCTGGCTTTCTTCTTCATCATCATCATTATTATTATTATTGATTATTATTGATTTTTTGTTTATAGAATTTCATGGATTTGGAAAGAATAATATGTATTCTGTCTGTCTGTCTGTCTGTCTGTCTGTCTATCTACTTGTTTCACCTATTAATCCTTTGTTTACCTGTCTGTCTGTCTGTCTGTCTGTCTACTTGTTTCACCTATTAATCCTTTGTTTACCTGTCTGTCTGTCTGTCTGTCTGTCTGTCTGTCTATCTACTTGTTTCACCTATTAATCCTTTGTTTACCTGTCTGTCTGTCTGTCTGTCTGTCTATTTACCTGTCTCTTTATGCATCTCCATCTGTCTGTCTGTCTGTCTCGCCTACCTCTATCATACTACTACTACTACTACTACTACTACTACTACTACTACTACTACTACCACCATCGCTACCTTTCTCCTTTACTCTCACGAATGGGTGCACGACTATACATTTTAACGACCTGGCCACGACTCCCCCCCCCGCCTGCACGTCCCCTTACTCCGCCCCCCTGCCCCCCAAGCCCACCCACCCCCACACCCGCGGACACGTAGAGGTCAAATTCCAGCTCAAATCTCTCTCTCTCTCTCTCTCTCTCTCTCTCTCTCTCTCTCTCTCTCTGGTAAGCTTGTCTGGCAGGTAATTGAGAACGAGAGAGAGAGAGAGAGAGAGAGAGAGAGAGAGAGAGAGAGAGAGAGAGAGAGAGAGAGAGAGAGAGAGAGAGAGAGAGAGAGAGAGAGAGAGAGAGAGCAGTGTAAAAGCAGAACCTTAAGGCATAGTTAAAAAAGGAGGGAGGGAGGGATGGAGGGAGGGAGAGAGGGAGGGAAGGATAGGAGGTGCAGGATGAAGGATAGAAGGAAGAGCGTCTAGGAGTCAGGCTGTGGCTAACTGAGGTGAAAGTCTTGACCGCTGCTGTGGCGTCGGGGGCGGGGGAGAGAGAGAGAGAGAGAGAGAGAGAGAGAGAGAGAGAGAGAGAGAGAGAGAGAGAGAGAGAGAGAGAGAGAGAGAGAGAGAGAGAGAGAGAGAGAGAGAGAGAGAGAGAGAGAGAGAGACGCGGACCCCCCCCCACAAGCCATCCACTGCACCTGTACTCCACTCCCCCCTTCCCACACACACACACACACACCTGCATTCGTTACCTCCACAACTAATGAGAGTCTTCAGGGTATATTTGGACAGGTAAAGACAGGTAATAAAAGCACGTACGTATATGATAAATTTACGTTCTCTCTCTCTCTCTCTCTCTCTCTCTCTCTCTCTCTCTCTCTCTCTCTCTCTCTCTCTCTCTCTCTCTCTTTCTGTCCACCTCCCCTAAGGTACGCCACTATTTAAAGGTCAGGTTTAAAAGCCCAACTGATGGACATGATAAGGTTTAAGGTGCAATATATAAATGGACCTCGTGAACGTACCTTTAACTCCACCCGTGCATGCGTCAGGGATCTTTTTTTATTCGACTGTCTCTTCCATGGATTTCCTGACCCGCGTGTGCCTTGCGCCTCGTGACCTTAAGTGTGAGAAAAAGGTCAGAATTAGTACGAGGAATTGTGTTTTGTTGTGTTGGGTTTTCTTCATCACTCAGTCAGGAAATGTTACGAGAATGAGGTGAGAATGTAAATAAATGTGATGGAGAGAGAGAGAGAGAGAGAGAGAGAGAGAGAGAGAGAGAGAGAGAGAGAGAGAGAGAGAGAGAGAGAGAGAGAGAGAGAGAGAGAGAGAGAGAGAGAGAAAGCTAAAAATAGGGATCGTAAATCAGAGAACAGAAAGGAGATATAAAATACCACCACCACCACCACCACCACCACCACCACCACCACCACCAATAATAATAATAATAATAATAATAATAATAATAATAATAATAATAATAATAATAATAATAATAATAATGGTAACAACACCAGTAAGTCACTAATCCCACAGCTATCTAAACAAGCATCAATTTTTTTTCTTTCTCTTCTATTCTTACTCACTCCGCCATCTCGATTATCCCTCCCTCCCTCCCTCCCCCCAAAAAAAAGATATATATAATGTTTATTCCGTTACTCGTATCAGTGTGTGTCCAAATGTTTGTATCAACTACTGTGCAACTCATCACACACACACACACACACACACACACACACACACACACACACACACAGAACCAGCTCACCTACACCTTGATGAGACAGACAGACAGACACTTCCGCTCAGCTCACCTGTGATGTGGCCAGGTGAAAGTGAGGAGGAGGAGGAGGAGGAGGAGGAGGAGGAGGAGGAGGAGGAGGAGGAGGAGGAGGAGGAGATGATGGAGAGGGGTTTTAGTTAACTTGAAGGAGGAGGAGGAGGAGGAGGAGGAGGAGGAGGAGGAGGAGGAGGAGGAGAAGGAGGAAGGATATTGAGAAAGAGAAGGGTGAAAAAGGCAATCATATAAAAAAGGATCAAATTTCTATGTTACACTGCTGCTAATTTCGCCTCTACGATTGTTTGTTTTGATCGCTATTAATTTTCTTCAGTATTTCGATTTTAAGGCATTTGTTGTTCTTACACTTTTTTTGTTTTGATAAGTGGAAGCCTTGTGTCCGCTCTTTTCATTTCCTTTTCTCATCTTATTCACTCATTTCACTTTACTTATTCATTTGTAAGTAAAAAAAAAGTTCTAAAGTAAACGAAAGTCCAAAAAGTAAGATTTTTTTTTTTTAAGAGAGAAGAATATTGTCTCTAATTAAATAACTTCACAGGTTCGTTAAGTAAAGATTCAACACTTCATTCGTACACAAACTTGCAGAGAATTTGTAAACAAGCTTATAAGAAGATTCGTAAACTAAATTGTAGAGAAATTCCTGAACAAGCTTGTAGAGAGATTCATAAACCAGCTTGTTAGTAAAAATTATTAAACAAACTTACAAAGAAATTCGTGGTTTGTTAAAAAAAAAAAGGTTGTAAAGAAATCGGTTAACAAACTTATCAATAAATTCGTGAACAAGCTTTTTTTAAGGGATTTCGTAAACAAGCTTGTAAATTCATTAAAAAGAAAAAAAGACTGAATTCGTGAACAAGTTTATGAAGAAATGTGAAACCAAAGATATTCGTAAACAAAGAAAATCGTAAACAAACCTGTAAGAAAATTAATGAATAGATAAATAAATAAATAAATACATAAATAAATAGATCTTTTCGTCTCTCGTAACACTGAGTCCTCACGTTACGCTGCAGAGTTTTCAGTTCATTCACGTTCATTTACCTTCATCAATTTTCCCTTCCTTTCACGAGCATCATCACGACTCTTCACTACTGCTCATCCTCACTATCATCTATCTCAGCTATTATCCACTTCCTCTTCATCGAGTCGTGTTTTTCTTTTTTTATCTCTTTTCATTTATTTTCATTTTAGCTTATTTTTTCTTTCTATTAATTTTCATCTTTCTTGCTTCCATTCTTAAATTTTTCATAGTTTTCATCAGATTTTCCAGTCCATTCCTCATTTCCTGCTCACTTTTATTCCACTGTCTCATTCTTCTCACTCGTTTTCACTCATTTTTCTTACTTCTCGCTTACGTCCTCCATCTTTTAATACTTTCCGTCAAATTTTCACTCCATTTCTCGTTTACTCCTCACACTTTTCTATCCTCTCATTCACTTTCTCATTCGTTGCTTTGTTTTATCATTATCTTTCATTCTTACGTCCGTCTTTCTCGTGTCTGTCCCTCCTTCCTTTCTTTCTCATTTGTATTTAATTCTCATCCAATTCTTCCTCTTAATTTCTGGAAGTTATGATCATTCCCTCCACGGCTGACCTCCCCCTTGCCTTCTCCTCCTCCTCATCCCCTTCTCCTTCCCCTCCTCCCCTTCCCTTCTTCCTAAGCACTTTCTCTCCCGTCACCACCTTGCTAACCTCCCCCTCATCCTCTCTCTCTCTCTCTCTCTCTCTCTCTCTCTCTCTCTCTCTCTCTCTCTCTCTCTCTCTCTCTCTCTCTCTCTCTCGTGTTACCTGCTTTTGTCGCTTCCTTTTCTATTTCTCTTTCATCATCAGTGTCTCTTTATTCTCTCTATTTCTTTCATTTTCCTTCTTCTCTTTCTTCCACATAGGGCTATTCTCTCTTTATCAGTCTATCTCCTTCCCTCCTTCCCTCCTTCTCTCCTTCCTCCTCTCAACACCTCCACTCTACCCTATACTTTCATCTCCCCCTTCCTCCTCCTCCTCCTCTTCCTTCTTTTCTGCTATCAACTTCTTCTCCTTATCCTCTTGTCTATCTTTCCTCTGACGCGTTCTCTCTCTCTCTCTCTCTCTCTCTCTCTCTCTCTCTCTGGTTTTCTTTCCTGATTTTATTTATTTCCTTTCATTCTTTTCTTTATTTCCTTATTCTATCTTCCCTTACAATTATTTTCTCTTTTGTAATCTCTCCCTTCTTCTACCCCCCATTCCTTCCTCCCCTATCCCTCCCTTCTGTAATTCATTCTCCATTCTCTCCTTCCCTTTAGTTCATTCTTCCTCCCTGTCATCATCATTTGCATACTCACACTAACTTTTTATTTTTTCTTTCTTTCCTCCTGAGGGCTAAACCATAAAACAGGTATTTTTTTTATCTTTATCTCTCTCTCTCTCTCTCTCTCTTCCTCTCGGTCCAATATCTTAATTAAGTTTACCTGTAATTGAGTTTACCTGTAAAATGAAGGTTACCTGTGTAATGGAGTTTACCTGTAGTATTGAGGTTACCTGTATAATGGTTCACCTGTATAGCCTTGAGAAACTGGAAGGGTTTATTGGAGTTGAGGTTAAGTATTGGAAAGGTAATGTTTTGAGGCTAAAGAAAGTTGGTCTGGCTGAAAGGAAAGCGAGTGATGAGATAGAGTGTGAAGAGTAAGTGAGATGATTGTGTGTTCATCTCCCTTCGCATTACGCAACTTGGCTTCATCTTACTTTGTCTAACCTAACCTCACCTCTCCTCACTTAACCAAACCTAATCCAACTTTACCTTTCCTCTCCTCACCTAACCTCATATCATCTAACCTAACCTAACCTAATCCAACTTTACCTTTCCTCTCCTCACCTTACCTCATATCATCTAACCTAACCTAACCTCACCTTTCCTCTCCTAACCTTACCTCATCTAACCTACCTTAACCTAACCTACGCTAACCTAACCTAACCTAACCTACGCTAACCTAACCTAACCTAATATAACCTACGCTAACCTAATCTAACCTAACCTAACCACAACTAAACTCCATCTTACCTTCGCTAGCTTAACCTTCCCTCACCCCACCTCACCTCGCATCAGCTCACCTGGCCTCACCTGCGCCTAATTAATCCCTAAACAACCGTCTCAATAGCGTAGGCCAGCCAGGGGTTAAATTTCCCAATAACTTTCTCCTGCACCAGCGTCAGTAGCACGTTTTCTATACGGCTGAGAGGCTGAGGCGTGGACCATCTCTGGCGTAACAATAACCAACTCTCTCTGTCTCTCTCTTCTCTGCTATCTTCCTCCTTATCGCCCGTATGCCGCCGTCCGCCCAAGTAGCGCCGCATAAGGAGGTGGGGAGGGCCGCCGCACACACACACCTAGTCGCATGCGTTGATAAGCCCGGTTCGATCCTCTTAAAAGTGATTCAATCTCGATGTGGGATCTAGTTCGCCTCTTTTCGCTAACGTGTTTCGGCGCTGATCCTCCGTCCCTCCCCCTTCCCTCCTTCCCCCTTCCCTCTTCCCTCCCTTCCCGCAAGTTTAAAGTTTTGGCATTTTTTTTTTCTTTTAAAGTGTTTTCTCTTTTTCTTGTTTATTGTTTTGTGTTTGTTTGTTGTTTCGTTTATTTATTCTTCGTTTATTCATATTTGTTGACTTGTACTTGTTTTTTTCTTTCTCTTTTACGTTTACTGTCATTTGTTTGTTTATATATTTACTTGTTTTCTTCTATTTATTTATTGGGTTAGGTCAGAAGAAGGAGATTAATAAGTGAAGGAAAAGGGAAGAGAAGATAAAAAGGATAGAATGATGTAAGTGGAAATATGATAAGAGAAAGAATGAAAGGGAAATACGAGTAACAATGAAACTATATATGTACACTCTCTCTCTCTCTCTCTCTCTCTCTCTCTCTCTCTCTCTCTCTCTCTCTCTCTCTCTCTCTCTCATCAAGTCAAAACCAGAAAAAAAAAATGCACACGCTTGTCGACATTCATCTGTTTTGTGCAGTGGCAAGGAGACAAGATGGCCGGTGTTTATGGTGTCGTAATAATGGAGACTGGCTCACCTAATAACAGTCCGGGTGCCATTACGGATCAAAACGACCCTCAGTAAATTAAACCGGATTCAAATTGATGGTTATACAAAATCTTTTATTGCGTCTGTTATGTAATCGCTTTTTTTTCATGTATTTTTTTTTTCGTCTTGGTGATTACAAAAGATTCCATTTTTTTTTTCAATTACCTGTTTCTTTTGTGTTATTCTTGCTCCATTTTCTCTCCGTTTTCTGTTGTGTCCTCCGTTTTCCTTCTCTCCCTTTATTTACTGTGTCCTTTCTTGTTCCCTCTACATTTTTTTTTGTTTTGCTTTCTTTTCTACTTCTTTTTTCTTCTTTTCTTTTCTTTTTCTTCTCTCTTCTTTTTCATCTTTTCTTTCCTATTTCCGAATCTTGTTTTGTTTTATTTCTCCTACTACTAATCTCTCTCTCTCTCTCTCTCTCTCTCTCTCTCTCTCTCTCTCTCTCTCTCTCTCTCTCTCTCTCTCTCCGTGTCACCTGTGAGAAAGTAAGCCACTATTTATTGCAGGTGTTGGACAGGTTTGTTTCAGGTGAGAAGGGAGGGGCAGGGAGGGGAAGGAAGAGGGTGCAGGGGCAGGTGAGGGGGGACTGGGTATGTAGGGGGAGGGA
>NC_087193.1:6287183-6302183 GCF_035594125.1 Scylla paramamosain | reverse complement strand
CTACTACTACAAGAATACCAACAGCACAAAAATTAAAAGAAATCTTATCATAACCACAATCATCACCATTACTACTACTACTACTACTACTACTACTATTACTACCACCACCACCACCACCACCAAAAGATTCCCCTACACTTTACAACCGAGAGGAGAAAAAGTCAATATGGTCACGCCAATTAGACGCGGGTTAGGAGTCATCTTGATTGCGCGGCCTAGCTTGTGTTGGCAATACTGGGGGAGGGTGGTGGCGCCTTGCAGTGTTGCCAGCTATGTTACAATTGACCCTTCAGTGACCTTATTCTTGGTGTGACCTTATTTAAACTGTATATTCTCTCTCTCTCTCTCTCTCTCTCTCTCTCTCTCTCTCTCTCTCTCTCTCTCTCTCTCTAAACAAATGGGAAAATGAAAGTATAAAACCGTACAATAAAAAAAAATATATATATAAACAAAAACAAGACGAGTAAAAAAATATGATACAAAATAAATAAGAAAGTGAAAATGAAAGGCGAGAAAGAGAAAAGGAAAGCCAAACACCCACACAGGATTGAAAGAAAGAGAAAGCAATTGATAAATAAAGGAGGAGGAGGAAGAGGAGGAAGAGGAAAAAAATAAAGAAGAAAGACTAGATGAGAAAGAAAACGAGAAGGAAAATGAAGGAGAGAGAGAGAGAGAGAGAGAGAGAGAGAGAGAGAGAGAGAGAGAGAGAGAGAGAGAGAGAGAGAGAGAGAGAGAGAGAGAGAGAGAGAGAGAGAGAGAGAGAGAGAGAGAGAGAGAGAGAGAGAGAGAGAGAGAGAGAGAGAGGAAAAGTAAAATGAACCACACTGACCAAAACAAAAGAAAAAAAGGAAAATAAATAAAATAAATAAAAAAGAAAAAAATAAGAGATATCTAAAAAAAAAGAAAAAGAAAAAGAAAAAAAAAAACGACAAAGTGAGGGAGGAGGAAAAGGGAGATAGTTTAGTAAGTCAAGCCTGAGACCTCCAAACGACCTTGCCAAACCACTGCTACTCGCCACCACCACCACCACCACCATGACTACCACCATCACCACCACCATCCCCAGCCGTCGTGGAGTGAATGTGCGAATGTGCGGCGGGGTGTGTGGGGGGAGGGAGGGAAGAGGGGGAGGTGAGGGGCGTGGCTGTGAACTGGGGTGGCTCTCCGTTTTCTCTGTGATCTCTAGCAGTGGTGTTGTAGAAGTAATTTATGTCTTGGTTATGAAAGTCTGTGTTGTAGGAATGCAGGGGGCGATGTTGTGGTTGTGTTGTGAGTGGCAGCCAGCGTAAGAGTGTTTTCCAGTTGTAATTTAAGGATACAAGGGCGGATATAAGTGTTGTAAACTGAAGTATTTAAAAACGGGTTATAATGAAGTTTTCGACAGTAACTTTGGGGTTGTAAAGCGTAATATTGGGGTTTGTAATGTGATTAATTAGCTTGAGGTAACTTGAAAGGATTAATGTATGGGATTTCGGGTGTTTACGGATCTGCTGGGGTAAGTTAGAGGGTGTACACTTTAATCTTAAGTGGTTCAGGTGTTGTGGGATTAGAAAGGTCTGTATTATAGCCACTGTGGAGAGGTAGGTGTGGTCTTGTAAGATTTTAGGAAACATTGTGTTCGTTTGGGGTGTGTCGGGTGCAGATTTGGGAACATAAAGAGTTAATTGCTAATTGGAGGGAGTTAGTCTTTTGTAATATAGCTGGGCGAACGTGAGGGTTGTCTCTAAGTGTATTTGGGTAAGGTTAAGTGGGGTGAATAGGGTTGTTTTCGAGTTTCATAGTTATATTGTGCTGAAGACCTGGTGATCCAACTGACAGGATTTGAAAGGTCGTTTTCATTTCACTTGTTTTGCGTACTCACATAGATGAAAGGGGTGAGTGAGGTGATATATAAAGGGGGAAGGAAATAGGAATGTTATGACTCTCAAGACTATGAAGTAGATAAGACAGATGGAGCATAAAGATAACTAAACACAAACCACCGAATTACAGGTGAGGTTAGAATCAATTAAAGGTGAATTTACGTACATACGAATTCTGAAAACAATCACTGAAAAAAAATGAAAAAAATGGAGCAGAAAACAAAATGTAAAGAAAGAGACGGAGAAAATAAAAGAAAGTGAAGGTGAAGAAAGCAAGGAAATACACCAAGAAATGAAAAGATTTTGTGTAAAGATGAACCTGAATGGAAATGAATGAAATTGGAATACATGAGTGAAGAGGAAGGGGTGAGACGAAAGTGACCGAGGAGGAGGAGGAGGAGGAGGAGGAGGAGGAGGAGGAGGAGGAGGAGGAGGGCGGCCCAGTCTGGTAAGGGTGAGGTTGGAAAAATCCTGGACACTAATATTCAGCTTTCTCTCTCTCTCTCTCTCTCTCTCTCTCTCTCTCTCTCTCTCTCTCTCTCTCTCTCTCTCTCTCTCTCTCTCTCTCTCTCTCTCTCTTATTCCTAAACTAGTTCTCTTATTCATTCTTTTATTATATATATATTTTTTTTCATTCTCAGTTTCTCTTATCATATATTCTAGCTCCCTTTCTTCCTCCTATCTTATTTTTTCCTCCCTCGCCTCTTCACGCTTTCTTCTCACCTGCGCCAAACCTCATTACTCTTACCTGATTTTCCTCCTAGATTAAAAATTTCTCACTTCCTTCCTCCCTCTGTACATTCCTTTCTCCCTCTCCCTCCCTCTTTCTCTCTCTCTGAATATAATAGTCAGTTATTACCTCACAACTCTTGCGCAAAAAGAAGATATTACAAAGAGAATAAAAAGAAAAAACAGGATCTTTATATATATCATGAAGAAATCTTTGGAACTCTCTCGCCTCGCCTTCCGCAGCGTCGCCGTCAGGTTCGCGTCCCTTCTGATCTCACGTGGTGTACCGGGAACCTTACTGTCTGTTGATCTTATGAGCCTACTGCCTGAGAGTGTGTAAGGCGGGGAGGTACTGGTAAGAATTCAGTTTCAGTTTTAAGTCCGGGAGTCTGGAAGTGAATCTGGGGCATGGACAAGACTGGATAGGGATCTGGAGTACATTTTCAATCACCACTGGAATAATTTTAGGCCAAGTGAGGCGATTTTAATTTGGGATATGAATTTTTTTGCGACACGTGATGTATCGGCGTGCAATACTGGCTTGACTTTAGAGACTAGTAGTATTGATTTCAAACTCTCAGGCGAAGAAAGTTTTGGACACGTGACGAATTTCGAATATTGATGTGATTTTAGGGAGTGGCGTAACTATTTCAATTCATAAGTGAAGAAATTTGACACAGGAGACACTGGTGGAGGCGAAGAGTAATGATCTCAAACTCTCAAGCGAAGAACATGGCGAATTTACAATACTGATTTGATTTTAGGGAGTGACGCATTTCAACTCAAACGTGAAGAAATCTGACACAGGAGACACTGGTAGAGGCTGGGCGTAAACTGTCTGATCCTTCCATCTTTAAAACCTTGGACACGAGATGTAGGTTTACGATTATCAATTCTCAAGTCGAACAAAAGGCAAGATTTTAAAGACCTAGGCATAATTCTTTTCCAACTCAACAAATTTTTAGAAGCAGAATAATCTTTTAACTCCAAGAAATTTCTGAACACCGCGGGTCTAGAACATGAAACACAGATTTTTAAAACGAGACTTAAGTTTACCAATACTTAAGTGAACAAAATCTAAGCAGTATGTGAGGTCTTGAATATTCTTAGTTACAGTGACTCAGCAACTGATCGAGGCTGTTTGTGCTGAGTAAAGGTGTGAAGGGATTAAGGCAAAGGAGGTCAGGGGACATGGGGAGGGTGGGGAGGGTACGTTCAGCTAGAAGGGGGAGGTGCAAATTGATATTAAGTGGTATTTAAATGATGTTTGCGTTTGGTAATGTTAGTTGAGGTGAGTGACTTGATGTCTAATGATGATAGCGGTGATGAAGTGTGGTGCAATGAATTCTGTTAAATACTTATGTTGTGGTGGTGGTGGTGGTGGTGGTGGTGGTGGTGGTGGTGATAGCCTCGGAAGTTATTGTGGTGATGTTAATACGTATTGGTTAAGGTGTTTGTGGTGGTGTGGTGGTGGTGACAGGCAGTGTGGAGGAGAAAATGGAAATGTGTTTGTGGTGATGGTGATGGTGGTGGTGGTGGTGACACAGTTAGTTAGCTGTGTTGTTGTTATTATTACTGTTGCTGTTGTTGCTGTTGGTGGTGGTGATGGTGGTGGTGGTGGTGAAGGTGGTGCTAATGGTAATGTTGTTGTTGTTCGTGGTTTTTACTGCTACTGACAATATTAAGAGTAATAATAAAATTGCCTCTCGTGTTATTGTTGGTGTTATTGATGTTAGTGATAGCGTCAGTATAACCGGCAACACCAATCACAAAGACTAGCACCACATACACAAACAAACAAACAAACAAACAAACAAACAAACATACAATCCACACACCATACCCCTAACCAAACCTACCCATCACAACTAACAGAAAAAAATACACCAGATTAAAAAACACCAAAAAACAAAAACGAAACATCACGAGCCACAAAAAACACCACAGTTCCTTCCACAATCTTAACACCACATGCAGTAACATTAGCAACCTCGTGGTCATGGTGGTGCTGGCGCTGGCGGTGATGGCAGTGGTGGTGGTTGCGCAAGTAGGGATGAGGTGGTGAAAGTCCCTTACTTCAACGAACGGAATTCCTTTATAGACGTCACATGAGGCCGCCCAAAGTGACCGGTAGAAACAGTGTGAGTGGCTGACTGTCCCACACGTACTGCAGGTAAAGGAAGAAGGCTCATTAGCATACCTGTACTGAGGGAGAGGGAGAGAGAGAGGAAAGGAGACAGAGAATACAGGGCTGGAAGATATGGGGAAGAAATAGAGACAGAAAAAGAATGAAATATTGATCTAGGAGATATACAGGAAAAAAAAAAGTGAAAGAGCAAGAAAACTTAAACACTGAGCTAAATATAAAGAGAAAGATAGATATACGAAAAAAAAGAGAGAAAGAGAGAGAGAGATATAGATATACAGAAAAATAATGAAAGAAAAGACCAAAACACTGAGGACTGGACAAACATACTTTCAAATAAACAAAAAGAAAGAGAAAGAGAGAGACAGAGTTAGAGATATAGAGGTAGCAAAACAGAGATATATAGAGGAAATAAAGAGAGAGAGCGAGAAAAGAAAATGGTAGAAACAATGATAGCAAGAGAAGCAGAATATCAGATCAACAAAAAGGAAGAGAGGAAGAAGGAGAGAAGCAGACACACATTGCTGGACAGAAAGAGGCAGAGAAGTGAATACAGACAGACAAACTTACAGATACAGAAAAAAGAGAGAGAGAGAGAGAGAGAGAGAGAGAGAGAGAGAGAGAGAGAGAGAGAGAGAGAGAGAGAGAGAGAGAGAGAGAGAGTTAGGAAAAAGTGACAGGCACGTAGACAAACAAACAGATTGAGCAGATTAATCTTAACGTTTAGATCGCCATTAATAAACAGCGACCCAGACTGACAGCAGAGAGAGAGAGAGAGAGAGAGAGAGAGAGAGAGAGAGAGAGAGAGAGAGAGAGAGAGAGAGAGAGAGAGAGAGAGAGAGAGAGAGAGAGAGAGATCGGTATGGACGCAAGGAGAGGGAAAGTAAAGCAAAACACAAACATAAATAAAACAAAATGCTTTCGAAGAAGAACCGAGACAAAAACAAGAGAGAGAGAGAGAGAGAGAGAGAGAGAGAGAGAGAGAGAGAGAGAGAGAGAGAGAGAGAGAGAGAGAGAGAGAAACGTAGGGAGACATACAGATAAAACATAGACAGACAGACAGACAGACAGACAGACAGACAGACAGACAGACACACCCACAGTCACACACACACACACAAAAAAAAAAAAGAATAAAACAACAATGAAAGCGACATTAAAAACTTTCTCTACTAGCTTACCAAAAATACTTCGCATAATTTTTTTTTTCACCACACCATCAAGTTAAGATATAGCACTGTTACCTGTCGCGCCCTTACCTGTTTACTAATTAAGAGAGTAACCAGGTGACCCGAACCGTATACACGTGTCATGTCATACGATACATTTACCTGTAAGTATCAGGTAATCTAATCAGCGCACAGGTTAGTTTGAAAGGACAGGTGAGGGGGAAAGGTGAAGGCAGGTGAGAGGGGAGCGTATCATCAGCAACAGGTGAGGGTGACGACAGAGGGAAAACGGGATACTTACCCTGCTTAACGCCATATCTGAAGAGATGGAGGGAGGGAGGGAGGGAAGAAAGGAGAGAGAGTTTAAGACGACAATAATGTAAACAGGCAACAAAATAGACGCTAGAGAGAGAGAGAGAGAGAGAGAGAGAGAGAGAGAGAGAGAGAGAGAGAGAGAGAGAGAGAGAGAGAGAGAGAGAGAGAGAGAGAGAGAGAGAGAGAGAGAAAAAACTACAGAAAATAAAAAAAGGTAAATAAAAAAAAGTCGAGCTATGCCCCATGAAAAAAAAAAAAATGAAGCCACAAAACTCCTGAAATAAACAAAACAACAACTTTCCACCAACATTTCACTTCAACAAAGCCTGACAGAGTGACACCGGAGGCAGACAAGCGTGACGGCACATGGAAACAAACAGGGGGAAGTGAACAAGCTAGGGAAGACTGGGTGGTAGCATGCAGTAAACAGGGCAGCGAAGATTGGCAAGGAGGCAAGGTAGCGGGGATGACAGCGCAAAATAAATAGTTTAGAAGGTTGGTTTATAAAGGGTAGAAGGATACAGTATACAGGGTGACTAAGACAGGCAAGGTAAGAGGGTGGTAGGGTACAGAAGGGTTAAAATGGTAGTTTATACAGGTAAAAGGATGAAGATACACAAGATGGCACGTTATCAGAGTAAATAGGAAAGGTTTATACAAGGGAGAGTACAATATACAGGTGAGATGCAGGACCTTACAGCTACAGTGGCAAGGAGCGTACTGAGAGATGGAGAACGGAGATGCAATTAAAAGTCCAACGATAATCATCAGGTGACAGGTGCTGGGAGGGGCAGGCTGTGGGAAGAATGTTACCTGCGCCCGTGTTAATTATCCAACTCACCTGAAGGACAAGTATGATTTATTGACGTGGTAAAAGTCTCTCTCTCTCTCTCTCTCTCTCTCTCTCTCTCTCTCTCTCTCTCTCTCTCTCTCTCTCTCTCTCTCTCTCTCTCTCTCTCTCAAGGATCAGGTTGTAAAGAAATAGAGCATGATAGTGAAATGTGTGTGTGTGTGTGTGTGTGTGTGTGTGTGTGTGTGTGTGTGTGTGTGTGTGTGTGTGTGTGTGTGTGTGTGTGTGTGTGTGTGTGTGTGTGTGTGTGACCCAACCTGTCCTGTTCCGCTTCAACGATGTGTCTGACCTTCCCCCTTCCCCCTCCCCCCTCCAGAAGTGACCCCCGCCCAGCCGATCCCCAGTAACCTTGCTCTTGTTCTTCTCATTCTTAGATTCCCCGAACCGTTCACCCATTAATCCTCCCCCACTCCATGTCCCTCCCCCGCCCTCCACCCCCCTAAACATTCCCCCAATCCAGTACCACCACCCCTTCTTTCTCCCTTGTACTAATTCTCCCCCCGCCGCTTTTTTTTTTCTTTTAGTGGTCTTCCTTTCTCCTCTCTCTCTCTCTCTCTCTCTCTCTCTCTCTCTCTCTCTCTCTCTCTCTCTCTCTCTCTCTTTTTGTTTTCCTTTCCTGTTTTTCCAAGGTTAGGGTATATCCTTTCAATATGCTGTCTGGATGTTCGTTAGTTTGTTGGTGTTTTACTCGTATGTATGCTCGTCTCTCTCTCTCTCTCTCTCTCTCTCTCTCTCTCTCTCTCTCTCTCTCTCTCTCTCTCTCTCTCTCTCTCTCTCTCTCTCTCTCCGGTTTCTTTTTTTCGTCTTCTTTTCCTTATATATCTTTCATCATACCCTCCTCCTCCTCCTCCTCCTCCTCCTCTTTCTTCTGCTCTAATTCCTGCTCCTGCTCCTCCTCCTCCTCCTCCTCCTCCTCCTCCTCCTCCTGCTCCGTGGTCGCTATAAATAACCAGCAGGTGAAAGTGACTCCTCCATGAAAGTGAGTCTTTGAACACTATCCTGAGTCTGACCTGAGTGACCTGCTCTCTCAAGACTCATTCATACCTCCGCTGCGCTCACCAACCTCTTCATTCACCTCCTCGTTAATTTCTCTTCATGCTACTTTGATGTGATCTGATGTCTTGGCTTCATGTGCGGTGAGGTTAGGTTAGGTGAGGTTAGGTGAGGTTAGGTTAGGTGAGGTGGGTTAGGTTAGGTTAGGTGGGTTAGGTTAGGTTAGGTTAGGTTAGGTTAGGTTAAGTTTTCTGGTTAGGTTAGGTTAGGTTAGGTTAGGTGAGGTTGGGTTAGGTTAGGTGGGTTAGGTTAGGTTAGGTTAGGTTAGGTTAGGTTAGGTGGGTTAGGTTAGGTTAGGTTAGGTTAGGTTAGGTCAGGTTTTCTGATTTTTCTTCCTAACCATTGTGTTGATGCTGATAAGTGGTTTTGATGTGGGGCGCCTTATGATCTTGTTGTGAGCCAGTCAATCAGTCAACTATATTTTCAGACATTCACACTCCCTAACTCACTCACACTCCCCATCTTGTGTGTGTCTTGGATTATACAGAGCGCGACTTTAAAACCTAAATAGTTCCTGACCCTTTTTTTTTTTTCACTCCCTTTCAAAAAAAAAAAAAAAATAAATAAATAAAATCTTTCATCCTTGCTTTCCTCTCTTTTAAGCCAATAAACCGTAAGGAGCACTAATCCTCTCTACAGCCTTGTTCAAATCCAGCAGCCAGGTAAACTCCCGGTCTTCCCTCATTTTTCCCTTAAGTTCTCAGACGTGAGGAAATCCCCTTAATTCTTCCGTTTACCGCGTTTAACGTCCAGAAATACCCCAATATTCAATTCTTTCTTCCTTTAATCTTTCCTTCCCGCTGACTTACACACAGGCATATCAGAAATCTTTGAAGTCTTCCCATTTCACTCCCTCTCAAGGATAAGACACTGTTAGACAATGACAAGTACGAAATGGAAAAGTAACAGTGGCTAACAACACAGACTGGACACACAATCTACACCCAAGGAAAGGACTCTGTATAATTAAACATGCTAAGGTACGCCACGAGGTAAGATACACAACTAAGAGAGAAAATCTATTCACTTCGAGGTAAGATCCAAAACTAAGAAGATCCATTCACTTCGACGTCTTATTAAATCAACTTGAGCTCTTTCCGTTTTCTATGCCCCGGAAGTTGTCTCCCTTTCTTCAGTGTTCTTTGTGACCGAGAATTCACAACCACAACAAAACCTATTCACTTTGACGCCTCATTAGATTCACTCAAGCTGTTTCCGTTTTCTATGTTCCAAAAATGGCCTCCTATTCTCCAATATTCTTTGTGACCAATAATTCACCCTCTCACTGTTTTCTGGCACGTGTTTCCTCAGTCAAGAGTTACAGTGGGACATTTCTTCTTACTCCACAGCCACAAACCAATCGTTAAACGGCTAAGAAAACGCACAATCTAGTCTTTTTTTATCCCCTTCTTTCTTGTACGTGCTTATAAAGATTTCACACATCGTTTCTTAGTGTTGTGAATTGGTTAAAAGATTAGTGAAAAGGTTAGAGGGAGAAAAATAGCGACTTCAAGGGGCAACTATGAAGGATTGGGGTAAATTCAATAAAATGTGAGAATAAACGAGAAAAATGGACAGAGAGAGAGAGAGAGAGAGAGAGAGAGAGAGAGAGAGAGAGAGAGAGAGAGAGAGAGAGAGAGAGAGAGAGAGAGAGAGAGAGAGAGAGTTTACTAGTCAAGATGGGGTAAGGTTAGTTAAGGTGAGGTAAGGTGTGCGCAGGGCAGAGAGAAATGAGGCTTGATGGGGAAAGGTAAGGTTTGGGACAGAGAGAGATGGGCAGCGGTCAGGGGAGGGAGAGAGATCAAGGACACCCAGGGAAAGGAAAGGGGAGTGAGAGGAAGGGTAAACAAGAGGCTGAGCTGGAAGAGACAGATAGGATAGCAGGAGGCAAGTAAAAATTCCTACATAATTCAAACTTTATAGATCCAGTACGTTAAAAAATATAAAAGTGAAAAAAAAAAAAGCGATAAAACCAAAAACTCAAACACAACCAATGAATGAAGAAATAAAAAAAAATATAAACGAAAAAAAAAAGTGAAGAAAAACACAAACCAGCAACTGTAAATTACCTATGGGCGACCGAAGCTTCGAATGAATCTTTTTGCGAACAGGATCTGAAGCACGTGAAGCCTTTAGTGAAGCGTGGCAGGTGAAGGGTGACGTACCGCCCTTCACCTGTCCACCTGTAATGCTCACCTGCCGAACCCGCCTCACCTGCCCGCTAATTAACAAGGTGCAGGTACAGGTGTTGGTGTTACCTGAGTTACCTGTGCAGGGACGTCAATTATGCAATACCTGTTGGTTGATACGTGCACTGTTTTCGTTAATGGAAGGAAGGAAGGAAGGAAGGAAGGAAGGAAGGAAGGAAGGAAGGAAGGAAGGAAGGAAGGAAGAAGTGAGAAGAAAGAGGACACAAGGATTGATGGAAGGAAAGGATGAAGGAAATTAAGATAGGAAAGGAATATAAATGAGATGGAGAAAGGAAAATGAAAAAAAACAAAAATGACAAGGAAAGAAAAGTTATTGGGAAAAAAGAGAGAGAAATCTGACCGTCTAAGTATCTATCCACTTATCTATCTTACAGTCCACTTACATAGCCATCTCTCTAATCAAGCTATCTACCAGTCTATCTAAAACCCATTTATCCATATATCCCTCTACTCCATATATGTACAACCATCTATGCACTGTATCTACGTGTGTCTATGTATCCACCCATTCTCTAATTTCTACATATCCCATTTCCTCTCTTTCCTTACTTTATCTATCATTTATCCTATCTCCTCTCATTCCTCTCCTCTCTTGGCATTCCCTTTTAATCTCTCCATTCACTCTATCTATCTATCTATCTATCTATCTATCCACGTACACGCCGCTCTTCGCATACACAAGAACTTTTCAAGAAGAATTAAGCCACCATCCATGTAAGGTCTCGTTCACACCTTGGGCTAAACGTGTTGTAAATGTAATTACTATCAACTCGTTAACAAGGGCGGGAGAATTATGCCCATCCATTATTATTGTTGTTATTGGCTCCTGGCGCTCTGAGGATGTAATTATGAAAGAAGGATTGGACTTGTAGTGGTTGTACGTTATAAAGGCTGTATTTGTGGGTTTTTGAAAGGTGGTGTGCCTCATGTGTTTTGTTTGTTGTTCTTGTTGATGTGGGTTTGGGAGAAGTTGAAAGAAGCAAGGATAAAGTTAAGGTTTTTCTCATTTTCTTGTTTATTTGCTTCTTTTTTTATCGTTTTCACTTCTTTTCTCTTTTTTGTTATTTAGTTATTGTTTTTTTTACTTGTGTGCTTATACAGTTACCATCTTCGTTTTCTATTTCATGAATCCTCTCTCTCTCTCTCTCTCTCTCTCTCTCTCTCTCTCTCTCTCTCTCTCTCTCTCTCTCTCTCTCTCTCTCTCTCTCTCTCTCTCTCCGCTTCACCACCACAAGCACTATTTAATTCCACACACACTATTCTTTCACTTCTCATTCATCCATCATCTCTTCCTTACTCCCTTCCTTTCACACACTCAATCCTTCCCTTCCCCAACCCTTCCCTTCACCTCTTCTTCCCTCTCCCATTTCTCTCAGTGTTAGATAGCATAATCCCTACAAACAGCCCAGTACGGACCAACGGGCATGCTGCTGTTTGTTCTGTTCTTCCTTTGTGTTCATTTGTGTTCTCCGCGCCGTCCGGTTAAGTTTGGACATCCGCCAATGACCACGGGAGATGCCAGTCTGCCTAAGATGAAAGTTGAGCCTAGACACTACCGCTGCTCTGATAAGGCGGAAATGTTATGTGTGGTGTGGTGTGTCGGAGTCCCGCAAGCCCTGCCACTACCCCCTGCGACCATTTAAGTATAAAGGAAGCTGCAAGAACACATCCACGCATCAGAATTCTTAAATAACACATACCACACTTATCACCCTCATTCATAAGTTGATCTATAGTCTTAAAGGTCCCTATTGACTCAGTCCTAGCATAACTAACTACTAAGTCTATAACATCTACTAATTTCTCCCTGTTTCTCACCTCAACGCCCTCACCTGCATCCTCATCCCCTCAGTACCTTGACATGCTTCCTTACATACTCTGGGGTCACAGGAATTTGCACGAAAGGAGCGGCGGCCAGTCAGGAAATATCTCGCATATTTTTTAAGGAGTAATCTGAACCTTGTGGCGTGAATGAATGAGGCGAGGAGAGAAAGGCTCCAGTGGAAAGTAAAAGTCTGGTGTCCGTCTCTGTCTGCGTCTGTCCGGGGGTTTAAATAGATAGATGTATATGTGTACACGTGCGCACACACACACACACACACACACACACACACACACACACACACACACACACACACACACACACACACAGAATGATAAAGATAGATATATAGATAGATAAATAGAAAAAGACAAACAGATAGATAGATAGGGAGGGTGACAAGGGAGACACACACACACACACACACACACACACACACACACACACACACACACACACACACACACAGCAGTAATGCTAACAACTTAATTCATCTACAATAAAAATGATTTATGACAACTCAGAATACCAGAGAGAGAGAGAGAGAGAGAGAGAGAGAGAGAGAGAGAGAGAGAGAGAGAGAGAGAGAGAGAGAGAGAGAGAGAGATACCATTCCCTCTCGCCTTAACTCAGGTGTGACAAGCGAGGTGGGTGAGACAGGTGCGACAAGAAAAATAGGTAATCCAGGTGACAAGAGAGTCGAGATAACCAGGTGAATGAAGCAGGTGGAGTTTGAGAAGGTGCACAGGTGAGGGAGCGATGCAGGGGAGGCTCGGCACTGAGAACAGGTGAAATATCACACACACACAAGATACCACCATTACAGGGCAGGCTGGAAGTAATAGAGCAGGTGAGGTGAGGGAAGTGAGGGAGGTGAGGGAAGGGTCGAGGGAGGTGGGGCAGGTAAGGTAGACAGGTGGGTTAGCTAGGTGAGGAGCACTAATGGGAGGTGTCTCAGGTGAAATGACTGTGATTGAATACAGGTAAGGGGCTTCAGGTAATTGTGTGTATGGTTATCTTGACTAGTCGCAGGTGATATGTTTAATTGGGCATCTAAAACTTTACTGACGCATTCTTCATAAAAAGCAAATCGTGTTGGTTAAGATCCTTCGACATAAAAAAAACAAATCAAGCTGAAGTGTACAAGTAAACACCAAGTAAAGATCAGTTGTCGCGTCAGGAGATCGTGAAGACGTGCCAGTAACCTACACTCCCACGCTGCCCATCACCACACTCCCTGGCTGGGGCTGTGCGGCGTGGCGTGGCGTGGCGTGGCGTGGCGTGGTGTATGGTGTGTGGAAGAATAAGGGCAGTGAGTGGTGGTGTTCACTTTCTTTTGAGATTATTTCTTCTGAGGGAAAACCTTCAAAATTGACATGAATCGAGTGAATAAAGGAAAACAATGGCAAATAAACCAATACAAATAAATAAACGAAAGAATACAGTAAGCAAAATATAATGTTAAAGTATAAATTATCTCGATGCTGTAAAGAACAAATAAATAAGTATTAATAATTAGAGGAAAGAGGACAGCAAATATAATATAAAGTATAAAGAATAAAAGATATCGATACTTTATCTTACGTATTCCACACACTGCTCACACCAATCATTTGTCCTCCTTGTGACTCATCGCCGCCTCATCCTTTCCTGTCAGTTTCCTTCAGCTAAATTTAATTAACCTTTACGAAAAACAAGCACATAAACCCTTCTTTGATACACACCTCTAACTTTCAATAAATAGTAAAGTGATGGAAGTGTTCTCTCTCTCTCTCTCTCTCTCTCTCTCTCTCTCTCTCTCTCTCTCTCTCTCTCTCTCTCTCTCTCTCCAATTATCGAAGATTTTTTCAAGTCATCGTGGTGAATTATCTCGTAAGTTTGAAATAATTAGGTTCTGATACGGATATCTTGTGACATTTCCGTGTGTGTGTGTGTGTGTGTGTGTGTGTGTGTGTTAACCAAGGCTCCTCCGTTGTTACTCTCATTCGCTGGATCGGTTAGGTTTGCCTTTACTTTGTATTTTTTTTTTCCAACCTCGTTTAGCCTGGAGACATTTTTGAACAAGTCGGATGAGATCTCACCTCAGGCTTGGGTGTTTTTTAATGGTTTAATATTCCTCCCTTCACTTCGGCTGGGGGCGATGACGGGGGTAGAAAGGGGATGGGGAAGAAAGGGAGGAGAAGGGGGTCAGTCATCACGTGGGCTTTACCTTACTTACCCCACCCAGCTGGCTCCTCACCTGCCCTACTCACCACTCTCTTATTCATCCAACTCACTCCCCATCATCAGTCTCACCTCTACCTTACCTGTCCCACCTCTCAGTCACTCTAGTCCACTCACTCACAGTCTTGCCTCACCTGTCCCACCTCTCAGTCACTCTAGTCCACTCACTCACAGTCTTACCTCACCTGTCCCATCTCTCAGTCACTCTAGTCCACTCACTCATAGTCTTACCTCACCTGTCTCATCTCTCAGTCACTCTAGTCCACTCACTCATAATCTTACCTCACCTGTCCTATCTCTCACTCCAGTCCACTCACCTAGCACACCTTAGCCACCCCACCCACCCCTCTCACCTCCCAGTCCACTTACCGAGAAACACCACACCTGAGCTTACCTGTGTGCCACTATCTATCTGAAGGTCGTTTTCTGCGGCTAAAACATTTCCCTTCACAAGATAAGTCGTTCTACCTCATCTCACCTGGCCTTCCATTCACCTGTGACATGAACCATCCACCTCACCTGTCCACCTTACCTGTCCAACCTCGCCTCCACCCTCCCCCCACTGTCCACATCACGCAGGAGTGTCAGCCAATTCACCGTTTTCTTTTTCATGTCAAA